>NW_023270314.1:6452220-6492732 GCF_011800145.1 Mirounga leonina | reverse complement strand
GCTATTGGCTGATTCATTTTTTTGTACTTTTGAGACTGAGATTCCCCAGTCCCTTACTAGCTATCAGCTGGGGTCTCCTTTCTGCTCCTTAATGCTGCCCACATTCCTTGGCACAAATATCCTTCCATCCTCAAAGCCAATAATGGTATGTCAAATGCCCCTTGTACTTCAAATCTCTCTACCCTTTCTCCTACTTTGGTTTTGTCCGCCACAAGCCGAGGAAGCTCTCTGCTTTTCAGGGCTCATGTGATTACAATGGGCCTACCAGATAATCCAGGACAAACTCCTTAATTTAAGGTCAACTGTGTCATAAAACAAACAGAGATATCATATTCACAAGTTCTTGGGGTTGGGTCAAGGCCTCTTCGGGAAACTATTTTAGAAATTCTATCAGAGGACTCTAACCAAATGCATTCTTGAGTTATATCAATTTATATGTATTATGTACTTGGTATAAATTTTTCCATAACAAGGGCTTGATTTTCCTCAAGGATAATGTAGCTTGAGAAATCAGGGCTCTATGGATAGTAGTGAATCTTAGAAGATTCTTCAAGAGATTATTTTTGTAGCATATAAGAAGCAGCTATCCCCATTTTGTACTGAAGGTGCCTAAACCCAAGGGTTTTAGTGAGACATGCTCAATACTACCTGGCTCCAGATGACAGAAAGAAAGCAGAACCTTTCCCGATGTTCTTCACAGCACCAACACATTTAAACAAGGCCTGTTCTCTCAGATTTTTCCCAGAGCTGTTAGAAATTCTTGTGGGCATTTCTGATCACTCAGCCATTAGACCACTCTACACAAGCACAAGCCAGCATCTCATGCAGCAAGCCCAAAGATTCAGACTGTCCTTGTCTGAGAGTCTTTCCTACTGATAGCTACTAAGGGTCCAGGTAGAAATCAATAGATTTAGGTTTGGTGGACTGTTTCCTCCACTGTACAAAAGCTTTTTATCTTGATAAAGTCCCAATAGTTCATTTTTGCTTTTGTTTCCCTTGCTTTGGAGATGTGTCTAGCAAGAAGTTGCTGCAGCCGAGGTCACGTGTGGAATTTAAGAAACGAAAAAGAGAAGCATAGGGGTAGGGAGGGAAAAATAAAACAAGATGAAATCAGAGAGGGAGACAAGCCATAAGAGACTCTTAACTCTAGGAAATAAACTGAGGATTGCTGGAGGGGAGGGAGGCAGGAGGGATGGGGTAACTGGGTGATGGACATTAAGGAGGGCACGGGATGTAAGGAGCACTGGGTGTTATATAAGACTGATGAATCACTGACCTCTACCTCTGAAACTAGTAATACATTATATGTTAATTAAATGAATTTAAATTTAAAAAAATAAATAATCAAATACCCCCAAAAAAAGGCTCAGAAAAAAAAATCAATATATTTATATTTAGGTAAAACATAATGTTTAAAATCATGGACTTTGCAGGCAGCTTAAATTTCAATCAACTTTTCTTTGGGCAAGTTTCTTAACCTTTTCTCTGTAAAAGGGGTTCACTATTAGCACATACATCATAGGGCCACTCTGAGGAGTAGTGGAGATAATACATGAAAATTCTTTACTTACCAGTGACAAGACAATTATCATTTTTTTACTAAACCCCCACACAGGTTTCTCATGACAGCAGTTGCATTAACTGCCCTCTCTGTATGGCCATTTCTGCTGCTGCCTGACTTGAGGGAATGGCCCCACTCTTTCTTCCTGCTCTCTTGGCATCAGGCTAATTTAATGAAAACAGGAATCTGTAAATTAAGTCTCATGCATGATGCTATTAGTACCATCTCCCCCATCCCTCCGATTACAAGCACATAGACCCTTTTCGTCTTAAGAAGAGTTTAACAATGATAAGCAAAGACTCTGGGGCCAGATGAGGGTGACCAACTGTCCCAAGACTGAGGGGTTTCTAAGGACATGGGAACTTACAGTGATAAAACTGAGATTGTCCCCCCCCCCAAAAAATGGGACAGTTATTCACCCTAGAAGAGACTGCCTTTGTAACCTTGCATCAGTTACTATCCTTTCTGTGCCTTAGTTTCCATATCTGAATATAGAGATTATAATTATTCTCTTTCACAGAGTTTAGCTTTTGGAAGAGCAAATGAATTAACATGTAGAGTGTTTAGGATCATGTCTGGAGTATAGTAAGCACTCAATAAGTGTTGGTTATTAATACTAGTTATTAATACTAGTCACTATAAGGAAACACGGCATAAGAAAACTAACACATGAGGACATGGGAAGGAGCCCAGGATCTTATGAAGTCCTTACAGCCCAATAGTGGAGCACCTGTAAAGGACTTTTTCCCAGCATCATCATTTCATGACCCTTCTGTGAAATATGAGGAAAACAAAACAAGCAAATAAACCAAAACAAGAATATTATATGAAGAAAGATGAATAAGAAAAATATAAATTAAAAGTAGCCTGAACTGCTAATTCATTACCTATCAGACAAGTAAAAACAATACAACAAAAAAACAAACAAACAAAAAACTCCAGAAGTTTGACAACGTTCAGTTACTAAAGCTGCAGGGAATAGACAATCTCATACTGTAGTAGAGGGAATGCAAAATGGTCAACTTCCATGGAAGAGTATCTGATGCATTTGAACCACAATAGTGCTTTTGGGAATCTATCTTGCAGTTACTCTTATACACGTATCACAGGATATATGCACAAGACTATCCACTAGAGAACCATCATAGCAAAAAACTGGAAACAAGCCAAGTGTCCCAAAATAGAAGACTGGTCGACTGAACTATGGCACATCCATACAGTGGAAGATGATGTAGAAGTAAAATCAGAATGAGGAAGTTCTCTGTGTATTAATATGGCAAGATCTCTAAATACATTGTTCAGTAACAAAAAATAAGGCACAATATAATATATAATATACCATATTTTATGGGGAAAAGGGGGAATAAGAATATACATATATACTCACATATAAAAATATATAACATTTATGCTTATATACGCATATAAAAGAAACACCGGAAGAAGAAGCATGAGAATAACTAAAATGATTACTTAGGGAAGAAAGAAATAGGGTAAATGGAAATAAAATATCTTCATGTAGATCTTTTTTTTTATTTTTTCCTTTCCAAATGTAGTGCCTATCAAAAAGATAAATTTTAAAAAAGAAAATGTAAAAAATCAAGATATCTACATCATCCACTTAAAGATTGATACCATTTACTTCTCTGAACAAAATCTCATTTGAAAAGACAGGAAATTATGTTGAACACTACAATGATGTGCTACATCCACCCAAACAAATAAACCAAAAAAGATTTCTGACATGTGACTTGGAGGACCACTCCCTTCCCCCTAAACAGAAAGGAAGTGAGGTTATTGTTCTGAGAGCACTGATGGACAGTCCTGGCTCATTCACAAATCTATTCCCCTCTCAGCACAACAGTGTGACCAGCATCTGAGAGGAGAAGGGAGGCAGTGTGACTTCCTTTTTCAGGCAAGATAAGGTTTCATCATCCCATCCTTTTTACACTTGCACGTTAGGAGATCTGTTCTGCTTTTTATGTTAATTGGTATCGGCTGCTTTGGGCTCTGACACAGGCATTTAGCACTAACAGTCAATTGCTCTTTCCTCAGCCATCTGGCAAAAGAGTTGAAACCAGCAATTTTCTGAGTCAGAATTAGACATCTGAAAAAGAATGTGAACATAGGCAAACCCCTTAGAAGTGCAGAATGAAAGAAAGGGGCAGGTAGTGGGATGCTGTACACCCCACTCTGGAGTGATGGGATTTCAAAGAGGGGAACCAAAATGGCACTCTGGTTTCCTGACACCCCACTGCCACTCTTCCCCAAGTGAGTGAGAGGAGCTCGGGATTAGGGAGTCTCTCTCCCTTACCTTCCATCCTAGAGGGCGGGAGCTACCTTAGCTCTGGCCCCCTCCCCTCGCCCTGCCAGATGGGTGTACTCACTTAGACATTCTCATCTTTAGATCACGAGCAGTCCTGTTTATTTCTGCAGGATTTATGGAGCATCCTGGTTTCTGTGACAGCAACTTGTCCTGGGACTTCAAGCTCTCTGGCTGCTATTGCTCTATCCCCTGCACGTGGTCCTTTTTCTCTGCCCTTTAAATGTTGGTTGGGCTCTTGGCTTCTGTCCTCCACTTTCCTTACTCCATACATTTATTCTCCTGTTTGCAAATGTAAGACATTTGCAGGCCTAAAGGCCCCCATGAAATTAATGCTGGTTTAGTTATTAAGGGGGAACTCATATTACACTCTTTCTGATCCTGGTTACTTTTTTTTTTTTTATAAGAGGGGGAGAGAGAGAGAGGTGGGGAAGGGCAGAGGGAGAGGGAGACAGAGAATCTCAAGCATGCCTCACGCCCAGCCTGACATGGGGCTCGATCTCACAACCTTGAGATCATGACCTGAGCCAAAATCAAGAGTCAGATGCTTAACTGACTGAGTCACCAGGCACCCCTGATCCTGGTTACTTTTTTTATATTTTAGTGAAGCATCACAGTCTCTCTACACAAAGGCAGCAGTGAATATGTTTCTGTCATTCCCTGCCTTCTAACTGCAGTTCTTTCTGGTAAAGGGTTAGGGTTATCCAAAACTTGGGCAGGATGCCCTCATCCACCGCCAGTGTCAATGGCTCAGAAACTACACAGTTAAGACTTAAGTGTTAGTAAGGCACAAATCATGTCCCTTCTAGATTGATGGCTCTATTATCACTGAATCACCCACACATTGCTGACACCCATTATGGCCCCATTTTGGCCCCACATATCCTCTGCCTAGCAAACACACATAGAAGACGCAAGCATCCATCAGGTCCATCAGGGACAGCAGCTGTGTTCGGTATACCTGCCCTTGCATCTCTCCCAAAGAGGAAATACGCACCGGCTCTGAGCATCTTCCACCTGCTGAATCCCCTTGCTTCCCCTCAGTCCTGCTCCACACATCCACATCATCAGGAGGGAAGATTGGCATGACAGAGAGTTGGGACATACCCATACTATGTAACACAGAATTCAGGTAGTGTGGCCCTTCCTCCCACCTATACCGTGCCTACATGATTCGATCTGTGTATTAATTCAGTCTGTGAGACTTTTTGTTTCATAACCCCTGTAAAAACTTGTTTGGTAGCATACTTGAAGGCTACCGTGCATTAGAATAATTTCCCACAAGAGAACCTTTTACTGGCTGGTCTCTCTTTCTCTGTGAAATGTTTCTTTATCTCTATTCCACCCTATGAATACAAGTTATTCTTCCATTTCCCCCAGTTTTCAGATTTTCTTAACATAATTCCATAATTTGGAAAGTAATTATGCTTTTCAAAAGGGTGAAATGACCCACTGCTCCCTACCGAAGCCCAGGCACTAAGTTTTAGCAGTCAATACCCAGACTAGTCCCTGGTGGGGTAATACAGTAGACACGCATGGTCAATTCTGTACATGTTGGCTTCTCTCCTCTGTCAGAGACCACCCACTTGCTTTCTCCCCCTCACTCCCCACTCTACTCAGGTGTTTATGACTTATCTGCAGACCCCAGGCTAGCCTAAAGCATCAGACTGGCTCAATGCTGGGTTCTTAGTGCTGGTGTCTATTGCAATTCAGTGACTGGGAGAGGGGGGCTGTGGGAAATGGCTTTAGGAAGACTGACTAGCGAATTGGAAAGGTGCTCATAGCCTCTGCTGCTGGAGACAGACTGCAGTGTGTGTCATTCTGGACCCCTTTTAAGCCTGCCATGGTAATATATTCTTTCTCCAAACCAAGCACAATGTAATCACTTAAATGTAAACTTCTTCCAAGACCATCACACACAGTTGTACCTTCCTGACAGTACAGACCCAGGTCAACTTGCTTGAATTTGGAACATTCGTGGTCTCATGGCCATTGTACACATCATTACACAGAATCCCATTTCTCTGGCATTTCCTATTTTCATTTTCAAAAGGTAACTATAATTTCAGAGGATGCAAAATGATAGCTCATGACATGTCAACATTAAGTAATTAAGAACTTTCATATTCTAAAAAAAATTCAGATTTCTCGACTCTCTTGAAAAATGAGAGCTCTGGATCTATGATCTCCCATGGAATCAACAGGTTGTCCTCTTTAGACAGGGCATATGCTCTCCAATTCCTCACAGACACCTCCACCTATTTACATTTCCTGTGGGGCCCTCCTAGCCTGAACCACTAGTTTGGGTCTTCCTGGCAATTGCCTCATGTTTTACCCAAGGCATTGGCTGCCTATTATCCATTCTCTTTGTCTAATTTGCAGGCTTTCTGTGGCCCAGTTCCCTTGTGCATATTCCTGCTCTCAGAGTATGACCTGACCTTGGCCAATCTTCTCGCCACTCTGGCCTTAAACCAGTAATGTGACCTGACATCAAGAACTCTAGGGAGGCTGTGGGATCCTCTTTAGGTGTTCTGATGTTCACTTTCAGTACTTCAACATATGGGTCATCACACCGACATAGCAAATATTGTCAGAACCCCAGAAGCTTCTTTAAAAACTAGTCAAGGGGGTGCCTGGGTGGCTCAGTCGTTAAGCGTCTGCCTTCAGCTCAGGTCATGATCCTTGGGTCCTGGGATGGAGCCCCGCATCAGGCCCCCTGCTCAGCAGGAAGCCTGTTTCTCCCACTCCCCCTGCTTTGTTCCCTCTCTCGCTGTGTCTCTCTCTGTCAAATAAATAAATAAAATCTTTTTAAAAAATTTAAAAAATAAAAATAAAAATTAGTCAAGTACTTCAGAAGTCTAATGTTAAAATCCCTCAGGCCTGTGATCTATCTATTCAGTTGGCACCAAATGTCTCCTGAGATTAAACAAAGCCCCAAGAGATAATGAGATGAAATGGCTTGACCTTCAGATATAAGATCTCTCCTTTCCTTCTGAGCCTGTCGCTGCTTCAGATTATTTTTATCATTTTTCAAAGCAGCAACATTTATTTCCTCTGCTTCAGTGAGCTGTGCAGATGCAAGGTCTAGAAGGAATATTTAGTGGTCGCCATGGTTACCATTAGTCATATGAAGTTATAGCTAGTGTGCTGATTCCTCTCTTCACAGCTGTAAAAAGAAAGCACTCTCCAAAAAGCAGGCTTGCTGGGGCTCCGAAGACTTTGATTCTGTAATGCACCCAGCCCCTCTAGTAATTTATCTTGATCTACAAGCTTAATTTGCACTCTAAAGATTTTAGGCAGAGAAAGTTTCATAGAACTTGAAAGCTAGAAGGGAACTTAGAGATAATTTAGCCTCAGCCTCTCATCCTACAAATAAGAAACTGAGGCCCAGAAAGGAGAAGGGACTCAGGTATACACAGTAGGTCAATTAGTCACCAAAACATGTATAATCAGTAAGTACTAGGGCCAGGTCTCCTTCTGTCTCCACTCTGTCTCTCATCCTAAATAATCAGAGATGCTAAGTAGTATGAAGATCTAGGATAGACAAAGACTATGCAAATCCACTGCAAGGCATGGAAATCTGATCCTACCTGGAGGAATCCTTGAAATGGAGCTTGAGCCAAAAACCACAAATGGCCTCTAAGACCCTATTAGCCTTGGAATATCAACTGAGTTTTATGATTAGTTAAGTACACATGGTACAGTCACTCCAGTGACTTCAAAATGAGGCTATTTGTCTCCTGATTTTGATTAGTTGTCTGAAAAGTGGGTGCCCCACAGTCCTGTATCTTATTCTGGGGTCTTGATCTCTTACCATCTCACAAATTCTCTACCCCAATGACTCAGTGTTCAATAGATCCTCACTTCCACTAAGCCCAGGAGAATGACTCTTACTCTATTGCCTTGCATTCATATCATATATGAATATTTTAGACAAGAATCAAGAAATGCCCTTTACACTTTCTAATGTAAGAAAGGTTTGGGGTGGGGTTGGAAAAGGTTTATTTATTTATTTGAAAGAGAGAGGGAGGGGGAAATGGGAGAGGGAGAGAGAAACTCAAGCAAACTCAATGCTGAGTATGGAGCCCAAAGCAGGCCTCCATCTCACAACCCTGAGATCACGACCTAAGCCAAAACCAGTTGTCGGATGCTTAACCTACTGCAACACCCAGGCACCACAGAAAGGTTTTCTAATTGGGTTCATGAATTCTCTACGTAACTAGTTTTTGCCTGAATAGCCTCAACATTAGATGACCTGCCCCAGTACTGCCTTGCAAATCTTGTTTCTAAATACCATTCCTCACTAGAAAGAACCAGAATTCTTTGGATAAAGGAAGGCTGAGACAAAGAAATACAAAAAGGGTTTGGAATACTTTGTCATATTAAGATGTAAGGAAGTGCTCAAGAAAATGATAAACTATATCATGGACTGAATGTCCGTGTCTCCTTAAAAATTCATATGTTGAAGCCCTAACCCCTGATGTGACTGTATTTGGAGATAGGGCCTGTGAGGAAGTGATAAAGGTTAAATGAGGTCATAAAAGTGGGTCCCATTCCAATAGGGCTGGTGCCCCCTTTAGAAGGGGAAGAGACACCAGAACTCTCTCTCCCCACCATGTGAGGAAAGAGCGAGAAGGTGGCCCCCTGCAAGCCAAGAAGAAAGCTCTCACCAGGAACCAAATTGGCCAGCACTTGCTCTTGGACTTCCCAGCCTCCAGAATGGCTAGAAATAAATTTCTGTTGTTTAAGCCACCCAGTCGTGGTATTTTGTTATGGTAGCCAGAACAGATTAACATAGGAGATATGTCAGAAGGACTTTCAGGGCACTCATTGGACAAATCTGGGTTAATTTGAGTTTCAAAATGAATTAACTGATAGCACTGGATTACCACTCACTTAACAAAAATTAGAATCCATTAATTCAAATAAATAAGGAAAGGGAAAATTTTTCTTACAATAGAATGCATAATATAATAGAGTGATAAAACTAGAAGGAAATAACAAAATTAAAAGGCAATCCACAGAATGAGAGAAAATATTTTCATACCATATATCTCATAAGGGTTTAATATCATATATATATATATATATATATATATATATATATATAAAACTCAGACAACTCAATAGCAAAAAATCATCATCATCATCATCCAATTAAAAATGGGAAAAGACCTGAATATATTTTTTCCAAAGAAAACACACAAATGGCAAATGAATACATGAAAAGATGCTCAACATTGCTAATCATCAGGGAGATGCAAATCAAAACCACAATGAGCTACCACTTTACACCTGTTAGAATGTCTATTATCGAAGAGGCAAGAGATAAGAAGTATTGGCAAGGATGTAGAGAAAAGCAAACCCTTTTCCATACCATTGGTGCACTGTTCGTGGGAATGTAAATTGGTGCAGCCTCCATGGAAAACAATATGGAGGTTTCTCAAAAAATTAAAAATAGAGCTATGATGATATGATCCAGCAATTCCACTTCCACTTCTAGGTATATATTCAAAGGAAATGAAATGAGTGTCTTATTTCAGGAAACAGAATCTCAGATATGTGCACTACCATGTTCATTGAAGCATTATTCACAATAGCTAGGGTTCAGAAGCAACCTAGGTATCCATCAACAGATGAATGGATAAAGATGCAAAACACACACACACACACAGAGTGGAATTTTATTTGGCCAAGAGGAACAAGAAAATCCTACCACTTGTGACAACATGGATGAACCTGGAGGACATTATGCTAAATGAAATAGGCCAGACACAGAAAGACCAATACTATGTGATCACACTTACATGAATCTAAAAAAAGAATGTTGAACTCATAGAATGCTAGTCACTCAGTAGTCACCAGGGGCTAGGATTAGGGGAGATAAGGTCAAAGGGTATAAGCCTTCAATTATAAAATGAATAAGCTCGGGGATCTAATATAAAGCACGGTGACTACAGCTGCATAATATACTTGAAATTTGCTAAGTAAATCTTAAGCATTCTCACCACATACACAAAAAAAGGTAGTAACTATGTGAGGTGATAGATGTGTTAATTAACTTGATTGTGGTAATCATTACACAATGTATACATAAATCAAATCATCATGCTGTATACTTTAAATATATACAATTTTATTTGTCAATTATACCTCAGTAAAGCTGAGGAAAAAAATAAAAGTAGAGTAAATAAGAAAAGTTAGAAAATCACCTTTATTTTTTAAAACCATCATAATAATAACTGATTCAGGTAAGATTCATCAGTGGATGCTAAACCTATTAGGTGAAGGTTTGAGGATAGGAGGATATTAGTCTCAAATACCTCCTCACAGATAACAATAGGATGTAGAAGTTCTATAGTGGATATACCTGGCAGTCACCACCTTATACAAATGATCAAAGTTAATGAAATCAACAATAAGATAAACGGATACCACGTGTTTCCTGAGGTGATAAACTGGTAAAAACACACAACACTTTTTTTTTTTAAGATTTATTTATTTTAATGAGAGAAAGAGATAAATGTGGGGAGGGGCAGAGGGAGAGAATCTTTGAAGCAGACTCCCCACTGAGTGCAGTGCCAAACACAGGGCTCGATCCCACAACCCACGAGATCATGACCTGAGCCAAAACCAAGAGTCAGACTCAGCTTAACCAACTGAGCCACCCAGGCACCCCCACACATACCACCTTTATGATATGCTTCCCAAAAATGCATAATCTAACTTAATCATGAAAAAAAAAAAAAAACCGAGGCAAACCCAAACTGAGGTTTCTATAAAACATCTATCTAGCCAGCATACTTCAAACAGGCCAATGTCATGAGAGACAAAGCTGAGGAATTGCTTCAAATTAAAGGAGACTAAACAGCCATGACAACTAAATGCAATTTGTGATGCTGGGTTGGATCTTGGTTCAGAGAGAAAACAACTGCTATAAGAACGTTATTAGGAAAATTGTTGAGATTTTCATATTATCTGTATATTAAATAATAGCACTGTATCAATGTTGAATTTCCTGAATTTGATGATGGTCCTGTGGGTCTATGAGGGAGAAGAGGGTATGATGTCTGAAACTAATTCTAAAATGGTAGAAAGAGAGAGACAGACAGAGAGACAGGAGTGGAGTAAAAGAAAATGAGGCAATATGTTAAAACAGGTAAATCCAGATGGGTTTAAAGAGTTAGTTCTTTGTACCACTCTTAAAACTTCTGTTCAGCTGGAAATAATTTCAAAATAAAAAGTAAAATTTAAAAACTCTTCAATTTCAGTGGATCCAGGCAGATAGCAGGCAAGTGTAGGCAAGGTCATTTCAAACTGGCAAATGACAAGGAAAACATTATTTAACTACAGTTTGAATCTATAGCCAAAGGAAGATACATTGATTCATTCTTTTTTTTTTTTTAAGATTTTATTTATTCATTTGAGAAACAGAGATACAGAGAGAGAGAGCATGAGCAGTGGGAGAGGCAGAGGGAGAGGAAGAAGCAGACTCCCCGCTGAGCCAGGAGCCCGATGTGGGGCTCAATCCCAAGACCCTGGGATCATGACCTGAGCCGAAGGCAGATGCTTAACCATCTGAGCCACCCAGGTGCCCCCACTGATTCATTCTTTAAGAAAACATTTATGTAGGGGCGCCTGGGTGGCTCAGTCGTTGGGCGTCTGCCTTCGGCTCAGGTCCTGATCCCAGGACCCTGGGATCGAGCCCCACATCCGGCTCCCTGCTTCGCGGGGAAGCCTGCTTCTTCCTCTCCTACTCCCCCTGCTTGTGTTCCCTCTCTCGCTATGTCTCTGTCAAATAAATAAATAAAATATTAAAAAAAAAAAACATTTATGTATTAAAATTAAAAAGAGTTAATGTTTGTGAACACCGTGTGGTTACATGCCTCCCTACTGCCCCAGATTGCAGTTTCTAAATATGGCCGCATCCACATATATTCTATCCTACATGCCCTTTTTAAAATGTGGTATTAACATCCTCAATTCAAGAGGCGGGGTGCATTTTTCTTTCTCATGAACCTGTGCAGACCTTTAACTGCCTTGACCAAGAGAATACCATGGAAAAGATGCCGTGTGACTTCTAAGACCAGGTCTTAAAGGCACTAAAGATTTTACCTTGTCTCTTGGATTGTGCACTTCATGGGATAAGCATGCAGGAAATGCAATAGGCGCATACTGATGAGAAAAGAGTTCATCTGTCTGAATAGAGCTTCACAAGAAATTCCAGGACCGTTATCTGCCATCTTGATCAGTGGGGGAGTTGCCACAGACCTTCTTGATCCTGTGAACAAGCAGACACTCCTGCCTGGTCTTTCCTCAGATATAATTATAATTTATAATTGTATAAGGTTCAAGAAAACTTAATTATATGTCTTGATGATTGTGATATTGTTATATAAAAAGAAATTCATACTTGGTCTTTTTCCTTGGTTCCTGACACAGAGCTTTTAACAACCTTGAAATTTCCTGAATGATGGGGGTGATAGAAGCATCTTCTGTTATAATATTTGGTCTCCGTCCCCAGTTCCTGACACGGAGCACTTAACACCCTTGGAATTTCCTGAGTTATATGAGCACTTGTGGTATACTAATGAGGTGACTCTCGGCTGAGGATGGGGCCTGGTTGCCAGAAAGGTCAAGTCTTGACCAGAAGCTTGGAACTTTCAGCCCCACCCCTATACCTCTGGAGAGGGAAGAGGGATTAGAGATTGAGTTCAATCACCAATGGCCAATGATTTAATCCTCATGCCTACATAGTGGAACCTCCATAAAAACCCCTAAATGACAGGATTTAGGAAGCTCCTGGGTTGGTGAACACTTCCATGTGCCAGAAGGGTGGTACATGCCAACTCTATAGGGATAGAAGCTCTGGTGCTCAGGATCCTTCCAGACCTCGCCCTATATACCCCTTCATCTGGTATTCATTTGTCTCCTTTATAATAAACTGGTAATAGTAAATAAAATATTTCCCTGAGTGCTATAAGCCATTATAGCAAATTATCAAAACTGAGGAGGGTGGTGATAGGTACCTGAAGATAGCCAGACAGACAGAGGTACAGGAGGTCCTGAACTTGCAGTTGGCATCTGAGGTGGGAACAGTCTTGTGGGACTGAGCCCTAAACCTATGGGCTCTGTGCTAACTCCGCATAGTTAGTGTCAGAATTGAACTGAATTGTAGGACAGCCAGATGGTGTTTAAAGAGTGAAGAATTGGTTAGTGTGGGGGAAAAAAAACCCCACATTTTGTGTCAGAAGTATCAGGTAGTAAAATCAGCTTTGAATTACACAATGGGTAATTACACATTAGACATCACTATCTAAGAATTTAAACTCAAAAATTTTGAAAACAACACATAAAACTGAATTTGATGTTCCCCATCCATCATCCTGATATTGATACAGAGGACAATAAACTGATTCAGCACACATCTTTATATGTAGTAAGAGCTTGCCCAATGTTTCCAGAAGTCCCCTTTTTATATACCTTGTTCACCACTGAGGATGCAATCAGCATGCAATAAATAATAACAATATCTTTTCTCTTCAGTGCTTCATTTCCTTCTGCTTTCTAAATTCTTGCAATTTTCTAAGACACATCAGTTCTACATTCTTCAAATAGCACATTGAAGACCCACACAAACCGTCTCCTTCTCCAAACATCCCTAACACTTACAATCATAGCACTTAGCACTGAAATGCATGCCTCCTGACCCTCGAGAGTTTCATGTCACTTTGTGGTTATAAGTTCTTTATCAAGGGCCTACATGTGCTACTGAAACACTACCCCAAACCCATGCACCTAGTGCGAATTTAAGGACTTGGTGCAATTGGGAGATATTTGTTGATTAACTGGCTGTTGCTAATATACTAAAACATTCTCTTCTACAGTCTTATTGCTGTTGATAACTTTTCTTTAATCCTCTACAGATTTGAAGGAAAATGTGTTTCCTATGCCTTAGTAAAGAGGACTGGCCTGGTGAATGATGTGTTACAGGGAAGATGCCCACATTTCTCTGCTGATCCAGAGCTACATGTCTTCACAGTCCCTGGACAGGCACTGGCTTCTAAAGGAGTACAGAACTGGAGTCCTTTGCCAAGAATGTAGACAGCAATGGACATGCTTATGAGAATAGAGTCTGGAGTCAGGCAGAATAAGCCTAGCCATGGAATCATAGGCAATTTAACTTCCCTAGCTTCAATGTCTTCAGAATGGGAGTATAAGTCTATTTTCCTCAGGGTTGCAGAGAGAATTATATGAGACATGTAAAGCATTTAGCGCAGGTACCTAGAAAGACCTAGAGAAGCATTAGTGATTATTCAAATGAAAGTATCTAGCACCCTCTTCATACAGTCCGCCTCTTTCGGGGGGTGAAGAAGAGGAAGGTGTTTGTCCCTGATCCTTTGCTCTCCTGTGGGTGAGAGGGATTTCTTTTGCTTATGTTGTATTTCCCTCTGGCATATCTGAAAAGGCACAACCATATACAAATAAAGCATGGAAACTCAAAACACAGGGCTAAACCAGCTCTCACCAGTTCCTCAGGCACTTTTCCTCCTATTGCTGGTTTCTCTCTCCCTCAGCTAAACTCACTTCCAGATAAATTCTATATTTATTTCTCTCCTCTCTTCCTTAATTATCATAAAATTCAGGAGAAATGCTCTAGTTTTGTTCTTTTAGACTACTCTCCATAAACTTTTTAATTCAGCCAATTTAAGTTCCATCAGACAAATTAACCTTTTAAAACTAGGAAATGGTTTCAGTGTTGATGTTTCTGTTCCGGGGCATTCAGACATGAAAGTTATTGAACACAATGTACTACTGCCAACCTTATGAGAGAAAACAGTTTGAACTCACCAAGGGCTCGACTGTAGCATCTGTTAAGAAATGAAAAAAGGCATCATAAAACTAAAGGTAACACCCCTATCTCCTAGGGAAAAAAAGTAGATGCTCAATTTCTAGAGACCTGTAATTGAAATACAACTTACAGTTCATGGCCTGGAAGTGACTTGTGTGACCACGTGGACAAATCACTTAAACTCTGGACTAACCATCTCAATTTCCTTGTCACTTGAAAGGAGAGAAACAGAAAAGCCAGGTAGACCTTTGGAGAGTAAAGATAAGAGGTCAGACACTGAGTGAAAATGTGGCCCTATATTCAATCTTCAGCTAATAGCTTTGACTCTTACTCCCCAGATCGCCTTTGGAATAACAAGAAAGAAAGGTATCTGAGAAGAGAGAACAAGTCTACATAACTTTGATCATTCCCAAATGACAAGCCCATGTGCCAGAGCATGGGCTCTAATTCTATGCAAAGGCCTAAGTTTTGACCCTAGTTTATCTTCAGATAATTAGTTGGCCACACCAAATCCTTGCATTCTAATAATTCATTCTGGAAAGCTCCTAAACAAGCACCAACTCAGAGATCTTCCATCCCAATTCTCTTGCATTGAGAAAAGAATATGCGGGCGCCTGGGTGGCTCAGTTGGTTGGACAACTGCCTTCGGCTCGGGTCATGATCCTGGAGTCCTGGGATCGAGTCCTGCATCGGGCTCCCTGCTCAGCGAGGAGCCTGCTTCTCCCTCTGACCCTCCCCCCTCTCATATACTCTCTCTCATTCTCGCTCTCTCAAATAAATAAATCTTTAAAAAAAAAAAAAAAGAATATGCTTTAGAGTTGCTAACTGGGCAGAACCTAGGGTGAGGTCATGTTTGGAACCAGGAGATGAACCAATAGCAAAGATTAATGGGGCTTTGGAAAAGCAAGTTTATACAATGTACTCATGAATCTGGAGTAATTATAAACCAATCAAAAAGAGGAAAAGATGTGGCTGTCTTTTACCCTTATGTTTTTGGCCACCCTGTAGAACAGCTGTATCTTATCGACTTACTGGCCAATGATGGTTTACAGCTGAAGTCCCAGTCTTGATAATCCCTTCAACTGCGGGGGGAAAAGGAAGAAGAAAGAAGAAAGAAGAAGAAGAAGAAGGAGGAGGAGAAGGAGGAGGAGGAGAAGAAGAAAGTAAGAGAGAGTTCAGCTCTTAGGGAGGACTCTGAATTGCAGTGTTTTTTTAAAAAGCCTGTAACTCTGCTCTTTCACTAATCGGTATTTTAATGGTGTCTTATATCTGGCATGATCGTTTTTGTAAGATATCGCCTCACTGGAATTTCAGTAAAGCAGTACCCGTCTTCCCCATAATCCTGGAAAGTAAGGTGGGGAAAGACAAGAGCCTCCATCAGTAATAAGCAACCCTAATCTTTATGATACAAGCGATTCAGCCCGAGAGCTAGAGTCCAGATGAAAGCTAAGAGAGCTGCTCCATGTTGCTACTTCTCAAATATGCCCGGAGATTAACATTCGTGGTTGAAAAGCAATGTAAATTTTCTTACAAATTTTCTTCTATTCAACAAAGTAGGTATTTTCAATTTTAATAACCCCCTCCCCCGACTAAGGGACTCATTAGAACTGCTGCCATTTCAAATGAAGGACAAAAGTTAATTTGTAAAGATTTTTACTTTTTTGATACAAGCAAAGTAGGGTAGTTTTGTAATGGCTTATAGAGTTTACTGCCTTGTATATATATTGAGCAAAAATTATGCAAGCTCTGTATATTGAATAATTGGTGTCTTGTAGAACTTTTTTCAAATCTCAGGGGTGGCAGTATGAAAATCATTTTTTTTCCACCTCAACAGCTGTCTAAGACCAAGTTGATAGGAGTGGGAAGGGCACAGAAGCAGTTCATTTCTCCAAGTTCAACCCGTAGTGGGCTTAAGAGGTGATCCCATTTGGAGAATCAATCAAGGTATAGCCTTATAACCACCACGTAAAGGTGCGTTGAGTGTCAATCTTTGGGGGGGTTGTGGAGGGGTCTGGACCCTCTGTTAAAGCCAGCTGCTAGAAAAGAGGCAAGACCCCATGTTGATCCCCACTCCATGTTTAGGACTGGGGAAGACAGGAATGAGAGCAGACCCCAGACAGACTGTGTGAGTTATTTAAAGAGATTCCCACTGGACAACAATCCCTGAATCATAAGAGAGAAATGTCAGGTGCCAAGATTATCAAAGTGGAAAAGAACCTGGCCCCTTCACATTCTTGCACAGAACAGAATAACTTATTGTGGTAGTCCATGGTCAAATGCAATCATGAAATCCCACATCCCTCTAGCACTCTACATTTCCAGGTACCAAATTCTACCTGGACCTGGGAGAGATACAGAGAAACTTGCTGAAACCCCTGAGGGTACATTGGGATCACTAGAGTTGGCTATAGCAAATCAGCAACTGTTCCAGCTAGACCTCCCTGGGACTGCAGAGAAAGACTGGCTCCAACTTGATCAGGATTACAGTTCCAATTAAAGATGCTGAGGTGAGAGATGGACAGGAAGACAGCGGGAACAGGAATGCTCAGAGGAGAATGAGACAGAAAGACAGGTATATCAATCTCTCAAGCATGGCAGCCTGGCATCATCGGATGGAGTATGGCAGGCATGAGTAAGGGGCTGACTGAAGGAAAGAGCAAGGGTGAGGCAGACTTGAAAATGACAGCAAGACCTCTCTAGGCAGGGCACCTGGGTGGCTCAGTTCTTAAGTGTCTGCCTTCGGCTCAGTTCATGATGCCAGGGTCCTGGGATCGAGCCCCGGCATTGGGCTCCCTGCTCAGCGGGAAGCCTGCTTCTCCCTCTCCCACTCCCCCTGCTTGTGTTTCCTCTCTCGCTGTGTCTCTCTCTGTCAAATAAATAAATAAAATCTTAAAAAAAAAAAAAAGACCTGCTCTAGGCTTCTAAATCTACCACAGTTAAGAGCCTGTGAGTGCTTATGACCATGATCCAGATTGGTTCCAAAACTGGTTTGGGCTGAGTTGGTTAGTGAAGGGCAATGAGTTCAGCCAGAAATACAAAGAAAGTGGTGCAAATGTCTCTTTTATTTTAAATCTGATGATGTAGAATTCAAAGGCAGATTTGTAAAATCTATCATTCATTTAGCATACCTCACATGCCAGACATCCTGCTAAACATATGACTTTATTCAATTATCCAACCATCCCACAAGGCAGTTATGGAGACACTTTACAGAGAAGGCAGTGAGCTCAAGGGGGTTAAATAATTCTTCTCCCTCATTCAAAAAAAAAAAAAAAAAAAGAATTGTCTTCTAAGTCTGTCCCATCTCATGACACTAGTTTGCCTCATCAAGATATGATCCCCAGTTTTAATCTTTCCAGTTTAAACCTTTCTGTTATTTGGCTGTGTAATGTCAGAAAAGTCATTAAACCTCTTGAGGCCTTGGTTTATTCGTTTATACCATAAAGGGATAGAACTCCATAATCTCTAAGGTCCTCTCTGAAACTTGGGGAACCAGTTCAGAGCTGCGTCTTTACCAGGTAATAGTAGAAACACAGAGATACCTCATGCTTGGGATGGGAAAGAGCATTAACAACTGAAGGACTGTGGATTATTAAAAATCACCCCTGGGCATTAAGGAACTTGTCATGTTCAATGATTTAAATGAAATGGAGGGAGTCGGCATGTCCAGCAAAAACCCTACCCTGGTATGCAATAAAATGTCCACCCAAGAGGGGAAATGAAATCACATGATTTATGAATTGCCAGAAATGGCATTCCTCTCATGTTTTTATAGAGTGCCCTAGTGTTATAATTAAGGAACTCAGCAGGGAGCCTCTACTCACTGCTTACTAAATGAATTCTGATGTGCTTGGATCAGGAAAAGTGTGATTGTATGATATGATATTTCTGAGTTTAGTGTTCCTACCATTCCCTCTTGATATTTCAAATCAACTACAGCTTCCATTCCCTTCCCTTCCTCTAATGATCTAATTTAAGCCTAATTGCTGAGCTCTCTATAACCAACCAAGTGCTCTGGGTATAATTCTTCTTATCTAGGAAATTAGCTTTCATATGCATAGCTCTCTTTGTGCCCCTGAAAACTGAGTAAGATGAAAAGGGCTTGCCATTGTGTATCAGGCACTTGAGGTTAATCCACAAAAATTACCTGACAGTGGGGATTGTAATAACCCATGACAATGATGGAACATTTTGAAATTTTCTTCTCTAAATTCTAAGTAGTTTTCCTAGGATGATCTAACTATCTTGGAAAGAGCATTAGGTTCAGAATCAAACAGACCAGAAGCCAAGTCTGAGCTCTGCAATTTACTAGGTTTTGACCTTTGAACTTGGGAATCTCGCTGAACTTAGATTTCCTTATCTGTCAAGTGTCGTAATCATCATCGATAGCCATTTCATAGAATTGTGAAGATGCAGTGAGTTTACTTGGCATTATGTTCTGAAAGCGATAGCCACCATTTATTAAATATCTTCTTTTTGCCAGGTTCTGGACTAAGAACTTCATGCACATCAATTTTAGAGGTCACCTCAACTCTGCAAAGTAAGTCGTGTGTTATTGTGTCTCACTGAAAAGAATACTGAGCCCTAAAGGTAAAACAATTGGCCTAAGGTCCTCTTGCCAGGTAAAGAACATTTCTAACTACTGCATCTTGCTATTTTCACATTCATCAGAAGAGATGGGACTCATATATGTACAATTTGAAACCTTTACTCTTCTGGAAAACACTGAACCCAAGTCAAAGAAAAAGCTCTCATCGATGAAGAAAGAAAATGTTTCTAATGGTATACCTGAGGGAAGGAAGGAGTAAAACTACCCCTCATACACTCAGTATTGTAACCTCCCATCCAAGCGTTACTTTGGCAGATAGCTTGACAGGAAGACAGTTAAGGGAGAGAAAGATGCATAATCACAGGACATAGGGATTCCACAGGGAATTGCCACCAGGATTCCACCGGAGCCCTGTGGTTGTCCACATTTCCCTGGATCCAAGCTTTCTACTCAGGCCTTATCTTAGGGCAGGTAGACTGTCCTTGCTTTGACGGGAAGCTTAGGCACTACAACACATGAGACAATTTCTGAAGACAACTGAGTCATCAGGAAGGAAAAATACTTTATGCATTGATATTTGAAATGGAATGCTGTTACACTTCCCTGAGCTCAAAGAGGTCTTAAGTAGGCAAGTTCAAAGATTGCTTCCGGTATCATTTAGAATATTAGTTTTAACACTAATAAAAGTAAACTCACATCAAAATTCTTTTTGGAAATTTAAGGTCTGTGGACAATACCATGTCTCACAATCTGACACCTTCAATCACTGTCCAAAAGATAAGCCCCTCCAGTCATCCATCTTGTCCTTAATCCTTAATACCAAAACTAATATTTGGATCAGGAGAGAAACAAACGCTCACCTCTCTTGTTCACTCCCAGATCTTTCTGCTATCTCCTTCAGAACCCCATTTTCTGATCATCAAAGCCCAGTGCATTTTTATCCTCCAAAAGGGAATCTTCTACCCCTTCATGTCCGAACTCAAATCAGGAGCTCCCCTTGGGTACTCTTCTCTTCTACAGCCCTCACTAAGGGTGGCTTTTGGTTTCCCCAGCCTCACTTGAAACGAAGCTTAGAGATGAGCCAGCATTCTCTGTAGGCTTGGGCCTTCTACTATATAATCCTAAATGCGTTTTTTCTTGTTGTCATCAACCAGTCACCTCACATTCATCCCCAAACATTAAACTGCAGCTGATTCACGATCTCCTCTCCACCCCTAGCCTTACCATGATCCTGAGTAGTTTCAGAATCTATGTGCATGCCCCACAAAACGCCTTGCTCACAATTCTTAGGCCTCCCCACTCCAATAACCTTGAATTCCACTGTAATTCTGTCACCTGCATATATAACCACACCCTGAAACTTGTCCTCCAGAATTGCTTCACTGATGAAAACTTAATCTCCAATATCCCACAGCCTGACCACACAACCTACCTAAACTTCCTGCTAATTCCTTTAAACTTGTGTTTCAACTTCATTAAAAAAAAAAAAAAAAATACTGGTCCTTTGAGCCACTTCCCCATGCATGCATTTTCCCTGACAATCAGTTCCTTCCTGTCTTCACTTCCCTTCCATTTTTAGCCTAAACCAGCTCTTCAATCATTCTCTTATCAATAACTTCTAACTACTGCATCTCTTCTTAAGAGGTACAAACTTCCAGTTATAAGATAAGTAAGACTTGGAGATGAAAAGTACAACATAGGGAATATAGTCGATAATACTGTAATAATGTTGTATGGTACCAGATGGTGACTACAATTATCATGGTGAGCATGGAGTAATGTATTGAACTGTGAAATCAATATGTTATATATCTGAAACTAATATAACATTGTATGCCAATTACACTTTAATCATTTAAAAAAATTGTGGGATTCTACTAAAGCATTATTTAGGGGAAAAGGTATAGCATTAATCTCCATTAGAAAAAAAATATCTCAAATCAATGACTTTAACTTTCACTTTAAGAAACTATATAAAGAAGTGCAAAATATACCCAAAGTAGTAGGAGAAAGGAAATAATAAAGATCATACAGAAAATCAATAAAATCAAAACCAGAAAACAACAGAGAAAATCAATGAGATAAAAGGTTGGTTCTTCAGAAGAAAAATGACATTGATAAACTTCTACACAGACTGATCAAAAAAAAAAAAAAATGGGGGGAGTAGAAGAAAGAAGAGTAAAGATATAAATTACCAAGCTCAAAAATAAAAGATGTGACATTATTACAGTTTCTACTGATTTTTTTTGTTATTTTTTTATTTTATTATGTTATGTTAATCACCATACATTACATCATTAGTTTTTGATGTAGTGTTCCATGATTCATTGTTTGCGTATAACATCCAGTGCTCCATTCAATACATGCCCTCTTTAATACCCATCACCAGGTTAATCCATCCCCTCATCCCCCTCCTCTCTAGAACCCTCAGTTTGTTTCTGAGTCCATAGTCTCTCATGGTTCTCTCCCCCTCCGATTTCGCCCCTTCATTTTACCCTTCCTACTATCTTTTTTTTTTTAACTGATATGAGGAATTCTTAATCTCAGGAAACAAACTGAGGGTTGCTGGAGTGGTAGGGGGTGGGAGGGATGGGGTGGCTGGGTCTACTGATTTTTTAAAGGATTTAAGAACATGTTATCAAGAACTTTATACCAATAATTTTGACATCATAAATGAAATGGAAAAAATCTTTGAAGATATAACCTAACAAAGTTCACTTAAAGACACAACCTGGGGCACCTGGGTGGCTCAGTCCTTAAGTGTCTGTCTTTGGCTCAGGTCATGATCCCAGAGTCCTGGGATCAAGCCCCACATCAGGCTCCCTGCTCTGCGGGGAACCTGCTTCTCCCTCTCCCACTCCCCCCGCTTGTGTTCCCTCTCTTGCTGTGTCTCTCTCTGTCAAATAAATAAATAAAATCTTAAAAAAAAAAAGAAATAGATAACCTGCATAGCCATAGATCTACTAAAGAAATTGAATTTGTTGTTCAAAATTTTTCCACAAAAAAAATAAAAAACCCTCCAGGCCCAGATGGCTTCACAGGTTAATTCTTCCAAATATTTATGGAAGAAATAATTCCAATTCTATACAAAGTCTTCCAAAAAACTGAAAAGAATACTTCCCAATTTGTTCTATAAAGACAACATTGCCATAATATCAAAACCAATAAATATATTACAAGAAATGAAAACTACAGTGCAATATTTCTCTTGAACATATATGCTAACAAAATTTTATCAAATAAACCCAACAATATATAAAAGAGGTAATGCATCACAACTGAGTATGGCTTAGCCAAGGAATGCAATATTGATTTAACATTCAGAAATTATCCATGTTATTTGCCATACTAACAAACTAAAAAAAAACAAAAAAAAACATATGATAATCTTGCTATAGAAAAAGCATTTGAAAAAATCCAACATCTATTCCTGATTTAAAAAAAAAAACCTCTCAGCAAACTAAGAATGAGAATTAATTTCCTCAATCTGACAAAAGACATCTATAAAAAACCTGCAGCTATCATACTCAGTGGTAAAAGACTGAATGCTTTCCCCCTGAGATCAGGAACAAGACTAGGGGTTGCTCTCAGCACGTTTATTCAACATTATACTAGAGGTTCTAGCCAATGTAATAAAGCAAAAGAAATAAATAAAAGGCACCCAGGCTAGAAAAAAAGAAGTAAAACTGTCTTTATTCATAGGCAACATGATCACCTATGTAGAAAGCTGATGGAATCCACAAAAATATTAGGCCAAACAAGTGATTTTACCAAGGATGCAGAAATCAAGTTCAATCTATAAAAATCAATTGTATTTCTATATATTAGCAATGAATAATCAGAAATGGAAGTTTAAAAAATATATAATTTACAATAGCATCAAAAACTAAAAATACTTAAGGATAAATCTGACAAAGTTTACTGAAGTATACTGAAAACCACTGAATATTGCTAAGAGATATTAAAGGAGATCTAAATTAATGGAGAGATTATAACACATTCATGTGTCAAAAGCTTGACTTTTTTAAAGATTTATTTATTTATTTATTTATTTATTTATTTATTTATTTATTTGAGAGAGAGAGCGCATACATGCAGGGCGAGGAGCAGAGGGAGAGGGAGAGAGTCTCCCAAGCAGGTTCCACAATGAGTGCAGAGCCCCACCCAGAGCTTGATCACAGGACCCTGAGATCATGACCCCAAGAATCACTATCTGAACTGAAACCGAGTCAGACACTTAACAAACTGCACCATGCAGGCACCCCAAAAGCTTGAATATTTTTAAGATGTCTGCTATAGACAGGGTGCCTCCTGGCTCTGCTGGTTAAGCAACCAACTCTTGGTTTCAGCTCAGGTTGTGAGATCAAGCCCCACCACCAGCTGCACCCTCAGTGCAGAGTTTGCTTGGCGTTCTCTCCCTTTCTACCTCTCTATTTCCTCTGGTCTTGTGTGCATGTGCTCTTTCTCTCTTAAATAAATAATGAATGAATGAATGAATGAATGAATGAATGAATGAATGAATGAATAAATAAAATCTTTTAAAAAGATGTCTGCTATAGACAATGTTTATGTCTCCCCAAATTTATATGTGGAAACTTAATCCACAATGTGACAGTATTTGGAGGTGGAAATTTTGAGAGGTGATTAGGTCATGAGGACAGAGCTCTCAAATATGGGACTAGTGGCCCCAGAGACAGTCCCTTGCTTCTTCTGCCAAGTGAGGACACAGCAAAATGATGGCCGTCTATAACCAAGAAACAGGCTCTCACCAGACATCAACTCTATCTATGCCTTTATCTTGGACTTCCCAGCCTCCAGAATTGGGAGAAATAAATTTCTATCATTTATAAGCCACCTTATCTACGGTATTTTTGTTATACCAGCCTGAACAGACTGCAACCATGTCAATATTTCCCCCATCCCAATTAATATAAAGATTCAATGCAACCCTAATCAATATCCCAGCAGGCTTTTTTGTAGAGATTGACAAGCTGATTCTAAAATTCATATGGAGATGCAAAAGACCTATTTATTTCTCAACAATAAATAAAGATACAACTACCAAGATAAATCTCAAAATAGTTACGTTGAATGAAAGGCAAAAAAAGAATGCATACTGCATGATTCCATTTATATAAGGTTCTAGAAAATGCGAAGTAATCTATGTGACAGAAAACAGATCATTTGTTGCCTGGAAAATAGGGAGGGGTGAAGGACCAGGAACAGAGGCATAAACAAACTTTTAGGGGTGATAAGTATGTTTATTACCTTGATCATGGTGATGGCTGCACAGTATAAACATATGTTAAAACTTATTTTATTATACACTTTAAATATGTACAGCTTATTATAGGTTAATTATACTTCAATAAAGCTGTCCTAAAAAAAAGCACTTGAGAGAAAAATTGAAAATGCTTTGTTTTTTTTAAGTGAGTCCATTTGTGAACTTCATTATTTAAATCATATTACAAACAAATTTCTTGTGACGTGCTCATAAATGATAATAGCACATCAGTGCATGAGAACACCAGAATGAGAATGGCTCCTCTGGCATGTATATTGAACTGTTATTGTAAGAAGCTAAGAGACAATAACTAGTCATCCCAGTGGTTACCAGGGAGCAGCTGGGAATGTGATCTGGGTGCTCTGGCTTTAGATTCAGCATATAATTGGGGCACATTTCAACAGGACCAGAATTAAAAAAAAAAAAAAAAAAAAAAAAAAAAACACCAAACCGGATTGGGAAAAAGAAGGAGAAACACCTCTGGCATTTATCTAGAATTCACAGAATGATGTTCTGCTTGCTATTCCAACATCCTCCCAGGATGTGTTTACAGGATGTGACCTCTTGCAGTCCAATTACCTCTGTTTCTAAGCACTTCCAAGATTGGAATGGATAGCTGGCCTCATGGAAAAGAGACACTAGCACATGGCCATTATGAACACCATAAAAACACAAGGAACTCACTATTTCCAGTGTCCCTTTCATTTATCCATCCTAGTGTCTAACTGGGGTTTTGTGCCCATCCAGTGTGACTCAGTCCCATTGGTAGCTGGCATCAAGCCACCTCTGTGGTAGTTGGCCTTCGCCCTGTCAAACTCATACAGGGTTGACTTTGGTTCAGGTATCAGTCATTGATCCACAGTCAGGATCAGGATATCAGGGTTTGTTTCCATTGATGCACATGGTGTGAGCCAAAGAAAGTTTAGGCAGCTTGAGTTATTTTTGGCCCCTTTTCTCAGAAAACAATGAGGACATGGTAGGACATGGAGAGGAGTGGTAAAAAACAGATAATTATGAAAGCTGCAGAAAAATGGAGAGTTTGCTCTGAATATAAATAATTTTGCTTTAAAAGCACTTTTGTTTGTTTTAGCTACCATATGTTTAATTTACTGCTGTCACTTTTATTCTCTTATGCCAACTGGACTGATATCACACATTTTCTGTAAACAGATACAATTAATAATTCATGATTTCTGTGGTTGGGACAGTTTTACAATTACTCAACTCATCCTGGCTCTGGATGATTTTCTTTAAGTGCCAAACTTTTAAAAAAAAATGGGAGGGGTGACCAGAGAAATAGAGTTAACTTCCCTAAATCCTCACCCTTTAATTGTTAGTTGTTCTCATAAATAAAAATACAGAAAAGTCCTACAGTTTGCCCTGTATTGTGACATGACAAACAAGGATGGTAGATTATTGTGATTATATTCCTAGCTTTACAGAATTCCATAGACATAAATAAGCAGAGTAAAATGTCCCTTTACTTAAAAGACATGCTCTTTCTTTAGAACATTTCGTCACCTTTGAAATGATTCATCAGAATTTGCTGTCTGTTCCTTAGTACACTCAAACCTCTTTATCCAAAATAATATCAATAAGAAGCTATCATTCATTAAAATGCTTATTAAGTCGTCTGTTAAGCATCTTAGCTATTATTCTAACAAGTAAGCAAGAAGGCTTTATTTCCATTTTTACCGCAAAGGAAAATGAAATTTAGGAGAGATCAAATAACTTGTGCAGTAAGGGTGGCACTGAACTTGAACCCAAATCTGTCTGATTCCAGAGCTGAAATGTGAGTCTTTAATAACAATGTATATTTTGCCTCCCCAAATGTACCTATCTTACATATAAGTAGTTTTTATGTCCACACCTCCTTGCTCCTCCTGCTAAATGGAAGTGTTTATAATGAAGTAGTCTTTCTGCTGCCATGGGGCAATGAACTTAAGATCACTTTTCATGTACAAAAAAATGAGCTAAATTCTAAAACAAATCTTGAGTCACAAAATTCAAGTGTTTAAATTCAATAAAAGATATATCTTTTCCCATTTTGTCAAATATCTATACTGATCTCTATCTATTTTCATTGTCCCTAGTCATTTGTGTAACTTAGTTTCAGGATATGTGGAACACACAGTTAAATATCTTTTTTCTTTTTTAAAGATTTTATTTACTTATTTGAGAGAAAAATAGTATGATCTGGGGGAGGGGCAGAGGAAGAGAGAGAAGCAGGCTCCCCGCTGAGCAGGGAGCCTGACACAGGGCTCCATCCCAGGACCCTGAGATCATGACCAGAGCGAAGGCAGACGCTTAACAGACTGAGCCACCCAGGTGCTCCCACAGTTAAATATCTTTGAATAAGCAAAGACAATGGTTATATTTTTGAAATCGATAAAATTTCTTAAACATAATTTCTTAAATATAATAATAACAATAAAATTTCATTAAGCCTCACACCTAGCAGTACCATATGTTTTATAAGTTTGCTGTTGGACAGTGTAAGCGTGATATGACATACAATAAAATGCAAGACAGGTATTTTTCTACTATCCCAGTAGCTGACATACTGAACAGTTAACTGCCAAAATACTTAATTCCTTTGCAAATCAACCTTTATTGCCTCCAGTACAGCTTCAGTTTTGTTAACAATATTGAAAATTATGTATGTAAAAATAACAGTATGATATTAAAATTAAAAATATCACTTTAGCATCACCAATAGAATATGTAGTGATTAAAAGTATAGTTGCTTCTATAGGGCAAGCATACATTTCTTAACCACATTCATGTAGGCACATCAACTGTTTTCATATTTTATGTAAGGTATCATCAGATAAACCTAGGAAAGAAAGGAGAAGAGTTATATATTTAAGTTAAGGGCCCGAGAGAGAGTTAAACAGACCCCTCTATCAATGTACAATTCAGTCATAGAGTTTGGGGTTTTTTCCTCAAATGCTCTATCTTTTGGCCCCACCAATGCTAAACACTCTTGCTATTGGCAGCCCAGCATTTTCTCTCTCAAGAGGAGAAATCTGATATAGTTGGCATGCCAACTCCCTCTGTGGATTTTCTAAATTCCAACTGAGCCATACTCTCTAAAGCCGGGCTTTGGAGATGTGAATTATTATCCAGTAGGAAGTCAGATAAAATACTAGGCTAGGTTCACTTCAGGCCACTGACTTATCTGAGTCCCTCTGCCCAGAAAAAGGCAAAACAAGGCAACCCTAGTCTTCACTTTTCCCAGGAGTCTTACTTGAGTCTGTCATTTCATCCCTTCTTGGCTACTATACAACATGAAATCAGTAAAATTCCCCACACTTTCTTCTACAGCATATACCTACACCTCCAATGCCCGGACATCTGCTTTATGGAGGCAATTTTAGAAAGTGGAAAGAACTGGGATAATAAATAGGTAAAGATGATGGACTGGAAGCTTCTTTCACAAAGGTCCAAGGTAGTGTCAGGACTTTCAGAAGTGAGCGGCCCTGAGAAGGCATCCAGCCTATGCCCCAGGCTTGATCCTGAGGATTAAGATATCTTTAAATAATGACCCTCCTGAGTTAGCATTCTCTGAGAGTCCCACATCTTTTCACCTTACAATTATTTTTTTTAAGATTTTTTTTATTTATTCATTTGAGATAGAGAGAGTAGGAGCAGTGGGGAGAGGCAAAGGAAGAAGGAAAAGCAGACTCCTGCTGAGCAGGGAGCCCGATGTGGGGCTCAATTCCAGGACCTAGAGATCATGACCTGAGCCGAAGGCAGACACTTAAACATCTGAGCTGCCCAGGCACCCCTCACCTTACAATTAAACATGTAATCATCCATGGTGAAGGAACAGAGTTTCACAAGGGTTGACCACATCCCAAAGGTTAGAAAAAAATATATCACACTGAAACTAACACTCCCAGACACCTCAGAAGCACTCTGGGCAGAACAGCAGTTTCTGGACAGGAAATTAGAAATCTTCCATTTTAATATTGCCTGCCACAGGCAAGGGGTAGGGTAGGGGGAAAGAGCTCAGGTAACATATTTCTTTCAAGCTTCTGTTTTTGTTTTTTTTTTTAAAGACTTTATTTATTTGAGAGAGAGAGAAAGAGGTGCTCAATCCCAGGACACTGAGAGCATGACCTGAGCCAATGGCAGATGCTTAACCGATTGAGCCACATAGGTGCCCCTCAAGCTTCTATAAATAAAATTTAAAGAGGCGCCCAGGTAGCTCAGTTGGTTAAGCATCCAAGCTCAGGTCTTGATCTCATGGGTCCTGAGATCCAGCCCCCTGTAGAGCTCCCTGATCAGTAGGGAGTCTGCTTGAAATCCTTTCCCTCTGCCTCTCCCTATACTCGTGATTTCTCTTTCTCTCAAGTAAATAAATAAATCTTAAAAAAAAAAAAAAAGGCTATTACCCCACTGTTACCTAGAATTTATGTGTTCACAAATATGTGTGCCCTTTTAAGCTCATTTCTGGAACAAACATGTAAAAAGTGCGAGAGTATTTGTTTTATGCGACTGCAATGTGTGAAGTCAGACATAAAATGAAATGGCTTTTTCCTGAATGAAACGGTAATAATAACAGCAGCCAGCATTTATCAAATGCTTGCTTCTTGCAAGGCACAGATCTGAGCACTTTATAGACATTAACAATTATATGAGGTAGTTACTAATTTATCACCATTTCACAGATGAGAGACTGGGGCTCAGAGGGAGTAGCCAACTCCTCCTTCCCATCAGCGCCTGATGCAAGCATCTTCTCTAAGAGGCCTTCTGCATATGACCTTGCCACCTCCAGGCTTCCTCGGTCACATTCTCCCTAGGGCTGGATTGCACCTGGCATGTTCCTCCCCTCAGTGCCTATGACTCTGTATTATGATTATTTGTTTGCACACCCATCTCCCCAGCAACACTGAGCTCCTAGAGGACAGAGACCATGTTTCAGCTTTTTTATATTTGCAGGACCTAGCATGCTGCTTGATGTACATAGTAGGGACTCAAGAAATGTTAGTGAATGGATGGGTGAATAAATGAATAAATAAGTGAATCGACAGAGAAAATAGATTTTAGAAAATAAAACATCATAACAAAGGAACCTAACAAGGAAGGAATACATGACTAATGTGAGAACACTTTTCCAAGAGTTATTTTAACACTTTAGATTTGATATGCTCCTAATGTCTTCTCCCAGTTCCCCTATCTGTTGGAGTAACCAGTAAGTAACATCCTTCTCAAACAGAATGGCACAGGGCTACAAGGCATGGTGTGAAGAGTGCTGGGTTGGGAGTTCTGCTTGAGTTTGAGACCTGACGTTACTGATCTTGGGCAAATCAACCAACCATCTGAACTACCTTTTCTCACCTCTGAGAGGATCACCCCCACCTATGCAAATACCGCAAATGTCCATGTGGTAGTTGGAAAGATCATACTCTAAATGTGAAGGCATTTAATAGGTGTAAAGAATAACACAAATGTTGATGAGTATAATAAATAGACATCATGCAAGACTTAACACTTTGGTTAATTTTCAGTCATGTGGCACAGGGAAGGTAGATGAGAACTAGGTCCTATCAAGCACCTACTCATTACCAGGCACTGTGCGAGCACTTCATGCACATTATCTCCCTTAAGCCCGCCACCATCCCTGGAAAGTGTAGGCTTTTATTCTAATTCTATGAGAAAAATTAGCTTTAAAGAGTTGAGTGGCCTACCCAAAGTGTGTGTCTTATTGATGAAAGAGTGGAGGGGGAGGGGAGGGGCAGAGGGGGAGAGAGAGAGAACCTCAAGCAGGCTCCACACCCAGCATGGAGCCCAACACTGGGCTCGATCTTAGGACCCCGAGATCATCACCCCAAGATCATGACCTGAGCCAAAATCAAGAGTCAGACGCTTAACCGAGGCACCCCACGTCTTACTGATTTCACAATGTGATCTTTTCACCAACACTCTGCTACCTTCATGGAATATCAATTGTCACTGTAAAAAATTATCTGGAAATTTGAACTTAAATTAAAAGTTCTGGCTGTGTAGTTGTTATAATCTACTAGCATCTTTCAAAGGAGTTTATGAGACTGAGTTAGTTCTTTTACTTGGAGTTTCAGAGGGGCCATAAATGACAGCACTCTGCTCTGTCCAAGCTCAACACCAGCAGAGAGATAAACACAGCCCTGAGACCAATGGAGATCATGACACATTTATTATTGATAGAGTGGGACTGGAGGTCTATCTTGGCTCTGTAGCCTCAGTAAACTTCTTACATGCTGCCCTATATTACACAGCCCTTACCCTGTAGTCACTGGCAGCATTCAATATCCACAGGCCATGCCTAGAGCAGACAGCTTACCTTGTGGAAGAAAACAGATAAGAATGCACCTTTTAGTGGGCAGACATAGAAATAAGAGATACATGCAGGAACTTAGCCGAGCATGTTCAGTTCTTACTCTCAAACTCATCAGTCAGCTAAGTCCTGGTCTCATGAGCATGAGTGAATAGGCTAAGGGGATCTGGAAGAGTCCCTCCCAAGATCTGCTTTCCTAGGGCATGGAGCGAATTTTCTGTCCCTCTGTGGAAATATGATGAGTGGAAAATGGAACCATTTTGAAATTTTTGTGTTTTCTATTTTTTAAATGGGGTAGGGGGTGTCTGCTCTAGAAATCTAGGCCATTGAGGATTGATTCACTCTTTTATTTACACTAATTGGAAATAACTAAAAGATAAACCTGAGCATGATACACAGATGCTTGAAGACTCTATTCAATGTCAGCCCAATTTAGAAGATGTCTCCTGCCATCAAATGTCAAAGGCAAAGGTTTTTAACAGGCAACTAAGATCCAGACCAATTGTTTCCCTGTCTACACCCATGAGATACATAAACAAACTTTTTCTGAACCAGCCAACTTCCGTTTTGCTACTTCCCTTTGGCCAGCTGAAACTCTGGTCAGAATGTGGCTGTATTTTGCCATGCTGTGGAATGTTAGCCAGACAATACGTATGTATTTATTAAACAGCTACTATTTGCCAGACACTGAGAAAATAGACAGAGCCTCTCCAGGAGCTTCCCTTCTTGCGAGGGAGATGGACAGTAAATATGTAAGCAACAAGATATTTTATGATACTAATAAGCACTCTGAGGAAGAGAAATAGCATATTATGATAAAGAGGAGCCCTTAGTTGAGATCCTTATGATAAGAAGTTGGCAGCAATGTGAAGATCTGGGGAAGAGCAGTCCAGGCAGAAGGAAATAGCACAGAGGACCCAAGATAGACATGAGCTTAATGTCCATTAAAGAGACCGAAGTCCAGTGTTGGCTAGAGAGAAAGAATGACAAGGAGATAAGGTCAGAGAGGGAGCCAGATACTGGCTCTTGTAAGACCTGTGGGCAATGTGAATGGATCTAGGTTTTATTCTCCGTGTAGTGGGAAGCCACTGAAGAGTTCAACCAGGAAATGGCTTGGTACGATGTAAGTGTGATCACTCTTGATGCCATGAGAAGCACTGACTGTAGGTGGGCAGAATAAAAACAAGATCAACTGAGAGATGCTGGTGGCTTGGTCTAGAGCTTGGAGCTTAGAGATGATGGAAAATGATAGGATTCAAGTTATATCTAAGAGGTAGTACTGATGGGAGATTCTGACAGATTTGTTATAAGGAAAAAGGGAAATGAAGGATGAATTCTAGATGTGGGCCTAAGTAAATGGCAGGGTTATTACATGTCATGGGGAAAACCTGAGAGGTGTAGATTAGAGACAGGGATGGAGTCACCCCACTTCAGCCAAATTAAATTTCGGGTGCCTGTCAGACATTCAAGAAGAGATGTTTAAAAAACAAATAGGGACACCTCGGTGGCTCAGCCAGTTAAGTGTCTGCCTTCAGCTCAGGTCATGCTCCCAGGGTCCTGGGATCGAGTCCCGCATTGGGCTCCTTGCTCAGTGGGGAGTCTGCTTCTCCCTCTTCCTGCTGTTCCCCCTTGCTTGTGCTCTCTCCCTCTCTCTGACAAATAGATAAAATCTTTAAAAAAATTTTTAAAAATGAATATATGAGTCAGGCTTAAGGAAGAGTTCTGAGCTAGAAGACACTTGAGAGTCATTGGGACCTGGTAAAATCAGTTAGGGCGGGAATAAAGAAAAGAAACAGAGCTCTGGGAAACTCTGTTTATCAGCATATAGAGAAGAACCTGCATAAGAGACAAACAAAAAGGTCTCTCTCTCTTTTTTTTTAATTTGAATATAGTTGACACACAATGTTACACTGGTTTCAGATGTACAACTTAGTGATTTGACAAGTTTCTACATTATGCTATGTTCACCCTACCTGTTGCTACCATCTGTCCCATTACATTATTATTATAATATAATTGACTGTATTCCTTATGTTCTGCTTTTTATTCCCATGACTTACTCATTCCATAACTGGAGACCTGTATCTCCCTCTCCCCTTCCCCCATTTTGCCCAACCACCCACCCTCCCCTCTGGCAACCATCAGTTTGTTCTCTGTATTTATAGTTTTGATTCTGCTTTTTGTTTGTTTATTCATTTTTAAGATTCCATTTATGAGTGGAATCATAAGGTATTTGTCTTTCTCAGTCTGACTTATTTCAATTAGCATAATACCGTCCAGGTCTATCCATGTTGCCTCAAATGGCACAATCTCATCCTTTTTTATAGCTATGTAATATTCCATTGTATGATATATACCACATTTTCCTTAACCATTTGTCTATTGACGGACACTTAGGTTGCTTCCATGTCTTGGCTATTGTAAATAATGCTGTAATAAACATAGGGGTGCATATATCTTTTTGAATTAGTGTTTTTGTTTTCCCTGGGTAAACAGCCAATAAGTGGAATTATTGGATCGTATGGTATTTCTATTTTTAATTTTTTGAGGAACCTCTGTAGCAATCCGAGACAAGATTGTGCTTTGAGGAGGGGATTGTCAACAGTGTCAAGTGCTTCAGTGTATGAAGAGGGCAGGTAACTAGTCACTCATTTATCAATAAATAATCCCTGTGACCCCCTACATGATCTACTGCAGTAGAGTTGAGGGATACAGGTAATGGGGCTTCTAAAGTCTTTTCCCATCTTTTGGTTTTATGGTTCTGTAATTTTGATGACCTGCCCCAAGCTATAAATATCTCCTCCCTCACTTGTCCCTGAAGTCTCCCTTGGGAGCTCTTTTTGCTCTTCACTTCATCCACTAATTTAAAACAAATAGGGATTTTAGCTGAAGGAAATTTAAATAAAATGAAATAATGCAATCCATTGAACCTATCCATAGGTTTTTAAAAAATTCAGCAACAAGTTTTCTACATGTCAGAGAGATGCCTTGGTAGAACCAAAGTGTTTACATTGTTTTCTCAGATTTCATTCCATGAATTACCTCACTCAACAGAAGAAAGCCTTGCAGGTCTGGTTTAACCACCTCTCTTCAACTCCAATTATAATCTGCCATAGATCATTGCTGGTGTCACATCATTCTTTGAGATGAATCAGCTTCTTAAGTGGAGGGGAGGTAGCATAATTTCATTAAATAAGAATTACTGTTAACATTCTATTTATGCAAAGATTATGTGTAAGGGATAGCTATTAGTTTCATGTCATAGAAAAAGAAAGAAGGATATGTTTATATGTATGCATCATCTTATATACACTTTTAATTCTGTGGGTCAGTGTGAATCTGATACAGTGTTTCTCAGTTGGGAAAGAGGCTAATTTTCCCCCTATGGGATATTTGGTAACATCTGGAGACGTTTTTGGTTATCATACTGGAGAATGCTACTGGTATGTAGTGGGTAGAGGCCAGGGATGCTACTAAACATCCTATAATCCATATGGTAGCCTCCCCTATGACAAAGAATTTTCTGACCCAAAATGTCAAGAGAGTGGAGGTTGAGAAACCCTGTCATTGCAATGGAAAGGCAGAGAGCAGCAACCTAAACTGAATATTCCACAGACAATGCATATAGTACCACAATTTTATTGACCTGGCCAGATCTGTCAATGTAACTGATCTATAATGTAATCACTGGACTGCTATGAACTGTAGGTGTGAGACCAGCCATGATATACTTCACTAATTTACACAGCTGCCTGTGCTAGCTGATGTCCACAGAAAATCATTTTCTAAATTTAAAATGTCGACTAAGTATCTATCATTCCAGTCTAGCTTCCCTCAAACCAAGGCCAGAGGTACCAGCCTTGCCTCATCGTCTCAATTTTCTCTTTTCTGATGTACGTGGTCTTCTGGTATCACCCTCATGCCCTGGAGCTTGGCTTTATATTATACTGACCACAGCACTCAAGATCTTGCCACCAGTTAAACCATCATTTCTCTCTGCAGGCATCTAAAGAGTCTTCCATCCTCCCCATGCCAGGCCCAGGAGGGACTAAAACTAGTAACACCATATGGGAAAACAAGTAACCAAAGTAAAATGATCCACAAATATACAAAAGGGCTGGCAGCCTCTTATGGGAGCCATAATACCTCCTCCATCCGTGGACCCAACAGTGGCAGTATTTGGCAATATCCACAAGTTTTCTTAAAAAAAAAAAAAAATGCCTCTTGAGACTCAAATCCCAGTTGAAAATGGAGCTGGCCTAAATTTAGCAAAAAGCCTATCTTTTAACCTCAAGGTCAACTAAACATCTAGTCTTTCTTTCACAGCATATCTTTTATCCTCTACTTGGTGGGGAAGGGCTTATTTTAACAATATTTATATTATATTCTTAAAATAAACCTGAGCCTAGAGAAAAAACATAACTCGATGTCTGTAGCCGAACACTGAAGAGCTGCTGAGTGGGGAAGCTTACCATAATCAGAGGAACAGCTTGGGTTTCAATTTAATTCTTATTTACTCAAATGCCAAAGTAATTTTTCTATGAGGAGAATGAGGTCATTCTTCACAGAAAGGGATCACTGTCTCAAAATTCATACGACCAGGAAACACAAGACCAATATAATGAGAGGTTTCAGAAATGTGAACTAAAATAAAGTGGGCTTAAGAGATGACAAATCTGTACATGTGACTTAAGCACACAGAGATATATTAACAAGTGTGCAATGGATTCTTTGCTTTTTTCTAGAAAAGGGCATTCTCCCATACCTGGCCCTACCCCATAACAAAGTGTCCCCAATGCAACACATCAGTGGGGCTCTTCCAAACGAACAACATGGGAACCCCAGCAGCCTGTTTCTTCAGGGCTCACTCAGTGAGGAGGGAAGGCAAGTATCTGGGTTATGGTGTCCTGAAATGGACTGGGGCATTGTAGAGGCCAAGGGCAGGCCGCCACAAGATGGGCCGCTTTGGCATGAAGATTATTGTGTTTCAAAAAGCATTCAAGACCCAGCAGATTCAGGAAGAGCTCTTTACCTCCCCCACAACTGCCTGAAAAGAATTTAGATAGAGGACCTGCTCCAGAAAGAGAGCTATCACCATAGATAACTACATTCATTATACTATGAACTGGTTATGGTAGTGAGGGAGGAACCTAGCAAGGCCTGTTTGATCAAAGTTCTCTATGTCTCATTGTTTCTAAAAGGCCCAGCAAACATTTGATTACCAAACATTTACTCTTTTTCATCTTCCTGTGAATTGCATTCCTTCCCTTTGAAGTCCAGACCCCACCCCCTTCTCCTTAGTTCAGAATGACATTTATACCTCATTTTGCCTGCCTGTCTTTGGAATTTCCACATCTGTGTGGATTCCCCATACATATGAAATTAAGTTTGATTTTCTCCTGTTATTCTGTCTCATGTCAATTTGATTCTTAGTCCAGGTAGAAAGACCTTGAGGTGCGGAGGAAATCCTTCCTCCCTGATAGCATATACTCCAAGTTATCGCAAATATACAAATAACATGCAAGGAGAGGAAACAGTGATGTCACATCATCAATCTTTTTATTTGTTTACATCTTGATTCTTTCTTGCCTTGCCTACTTTTCCAGTCACACCGTATATACAGTATACAGCATAGCATGGGGATAAAGAGCATGGGTCTGGTCCAATTCCAGTTTTGCCTTGTCCCAGCCGTTTGACTTTAGGCAAGTTACTTGATTCTGTGTTAATTAGTTTCTCCATTTTTTAAACGATGCATAATAATGATAATGGCCACTTAGGGCCACTGTGGTGGTTAAATAAAATAATATTAGTATGGGCTTAGCAGACAACCTAACACTTGCTAAGTTCATGAATACTAATCATTATGGCCCACAATTTGGATTCAAAAATTGAAGAAAGCAGAAGTCTAGAAGAATTCAAAGATGATCTAATTCAGACCCTTTGGGGAAATAGGAGCTCGGAGAATTTATGTGATGCATCCACAGTTACACAGCTAGTTAGCAGCAGCATAAGACTAAAATCCAGGTCCCTTGACCCCTAGATCAGTACTCTTGGTGGGGGAAAAGGAAAGTTGTAAATGTTTTTGAAGAAATATATTGATCAGTTCTCCTTACAGAGAAGTTGTGGATACTCCCATGTATAGTGGAAGCACATCTTTTAAAGTCTGTTGCTGTGTTCATTCAGCCCATCCACACTTTCGTTGCAGGGGAAACAGCTGGTCCAGCCCAAACTTGTCACACAGTCACGCCGAGCCTCTAAACAAGCCATTATCTGGCAACAGCAGATTGGGACCATCTGTCACTGCAGGGCACATATGGCCCCACTAGACTGTAAGAATAAGATTGTCACAAAAGGTCATTAACTATGCATCACTTTTCTGTGATGAGCTCTAAGCAGACACAGTGATCCTCCCATTTTATCTCAATTCCTCTCTCTCTCCAGTACTTGGAGTAACTGGGGCCGAATAAGTCAGAAATCTTCCTGCCATGGCCCCCGGAAAATCCCAGAAAGAATTCCATTCATTTACTTTCCCTCTGGAGAGTTTAAGTTCTTCCTGTTTTTCTTTCTCATCATAAAGAATCCCAGAAGGGGTGAGGCATATAACTAGTGCCTGATACATGAGAAAAGTTGAAAAACAAGGGTGAGCTAGGCCAACTGTATGGGGCAGATGGTATTGGAACAACAGAGAACACAGTCAAGAAAGGATCAGATCCTTCTTATTTGGTTTCTGCAAACAAGGACAATTATCTAAACACTACAAAAGTGATCAAGTGTTTGTTTGTTTGTTTGTTTAAAAAGCTCAGGCAAGGGCACCTGGGTGGCTCAGTCGGTGGGGCGTCTGCCTTCAGCTCAGGTCATGATCCCAGGGTGCTGGGATCGAGCTCCGCATCGGGATCTCTGCTGAGAGGGAAGCCTGCTCCTCCCTCTGCCTGCCATTCCCCCTGCTTGAGCACTCTCTCTCTCTCTCTCTGTCAAATAAATAAATAAAAATCTTTAAAAAATAAAAATAAAAAAATAAAAAGCTCAGGCAAATGGGTAGTGCTTTTAAAATATGGCTGTAGATTCTTTGATATTTCTGCTGTCGAGAGGTAAAGTCTATGTATCATCACCTTGATTGTGGACAGGCTTCAACTAATAGAGTAATGGCAGAAGTGACACTATATGACTTGGGAGGCTCGATCTTAAAAGACCATGCAGCATCCACCTTATTCATAGATATGCTCACTCTTAAAGCCCTGTCCCACCATGTAGGAAGTCCAAATGTCCCAAAGCCTCCATGCTATGAGGAAGTCCAAGCCACATGCAGACACCCTAAGTAGGTGCTCTGGCTGAGAGCCCTGCCTGAACCCAGCCGTTAATTTCCCTGCTTGGACACCAGACATGTGAGAGAAGAGCCTCTAGACAGACAGTCCCAGCTCCCGGCCATTCCAGCCACTCCCAGATGTTCAAGTCTTCCCAGCTGGGGCCTCATTGCATTGTAACACCATTATTACACTGCACTGTTTCAATTCCTGCCCCACAGAATCTACGGGCATAATAAAATGGCATGCTTTATACTTCTAAGTCTAGTGTGATTTGTTATACAGCAGGAGATAATCAGAACAGAATTAATGAGACGCGAAAGCATCCCAGGTTATTTTTAACAAATGCAGTGAGAAAGAGCAAGAGAATTAGTCCTCTCCTGCCCATTCTCTATGTTATCTCATGTGATCCTCATAGAAGTCCTGTGGGGTGGGAGTTATTCTTCCCACCTGCCCAGTGAGGAAATTACTTCTGAGGGGTTTCAAACAACTTGCCCAGGAATGAAGCTGAAGTCTACACCTGGGACTATTTGACACCAAGATCTTTCTACCATGTCTCACTTCTGATCAAGTGTCTGGATTCAGCCATTTATATCCCAGAAATCACACAACCACTGTAAATAAAATCAGCTTTTATGTTCCACAATCACTTTTTGAGCATACCTAGTGTATGCCAGGCATTGTGCTAATGACTCATAAGAGTGGGCATAATAAACCCATCTTCCATCCTTTCCTCCAACCTCAGGTCCACCCTTGTTCACCCTGCCTTTTCTACCTCACAGGTATTTTTAAAATTCCCATCTCTCAGATACTCCGCTGCTCAAACACTTTAAGGGTTTATCTCTTGCCTATGCCATGGTGATTAACAAACTTGGTCCAGTGAGTTGTGCCAAAGCTGACTGCACAAAAAGCAACTAAGGTACACCATAAAAATACAGATTCTCAGGCTTCACCCTCGAAGATTCTGAGTAAGTATATATGTTTCTATTTCCAAAGCTCCCTGGTGATTCCTGTGTGCAGCCATGTTAGAAAACACTGGCCAAAAGAACACCATCCAAACTCCTTCACATCACGTATGAAGTCCATCATATTTTGGATGCTGTTAACTTCTCTCACCTCAGTTTCTGGCACTCCCTACTCTATGCTTCATTCAGGCCTTCCAGTCTCTCTCTGTGCTATGTCTTATGCCAGGAAGGCACTTCCCCCACTGAATGGTCTGGGGAAAGCATCCCCCCTTCCCTGAGCTGTCCCTGGCCCTCCCCCTTACAAACATACTCAGTGTCCTTTTCCTGAGTTTCTCTTTCCTCTTGTATCTACCTCCAGCCACTTAACTCATAGCTAAGTAATGTGCTGAAGCCAGGGACCCAGGCTTGTTCATTTTAGAATTTCCAGTGTTAGCACAGTGCCCTATTTATCAAAGATATTCAACAAATGTTTGCTGAATGAATAACCCAATGTGTTTCCTTTCAGCTTTAGCTGCCAAGAAACTCAGAGCCAAATCCAGTTACCAAGTATAGTAATTAGCTCATCCCAGGTGCCTGGTAACATCTGCTCCCTGTTTCTTTGAGATGGTCTCTGTTCTCTTTTTAGCCATAATTGTCCTATTTTACATTAGGTTTAATTTGCATGCTGTTTCAAATCCTTTTGAAAGAAGGTGTGGCATAAATTCTGAATAAATCAATAGATACAGAAATTTCTCAAAAGACACCTGTGTTATACCTATAGCATAGGAGTAAGGGGAAAAATTAGTAAAAATTACTGGAAAATTACTACATTGCTCAAATCAAGTGACTGATACTTCATGCTTTCTTAAATGGATAAAAATATATAACTATGAGGAAATACCCACTCGGATGAATATTTATTCCTTCAACGTGTACTTATCAAGCATCTACTTTGTACAAGGCACTCTGGGTGATATGAGCAACAAAGACATGATTAAGATCTCAGGAATCAAAGTGCTTACTCTATTGTAGGTTAGATGAGACCTATATATAAATACAATCTTGCAAATTATAAAGTGTTAATGTCTATGTTAAAGGTACAAGGAGAGCGAAAGCCTTCACAGAGGCCCCACCATCTGCCCTGGGCCTTACAGATGAATAGGGTTGAGATGTGTAGAAAGAGACAGACAGAGACAGGCATTCCAGGAGAAAGAAATGACATGAGAATGTACAGGAAACTGTGATTTGATTGGATGATGATCTCTAACATTTTTTACACTCTTGCTTTGCACCAAGTGTTGCATCACATGGCTTTTCTTTCTTTCTTTCTTTCTTTCTTTCTTTCTTTCTTTCTTTCTTTCTTTCTTTCTTTCTTT
>NW_023270314.1:6213579-6452210 GCF_011800145.1 Mirounga leonina | reverse complement strand
AACTCTTCAAATAACCATATAGGTTAAGTGGGTAAAGAAATTGAGACTTAGAAGTTACATGACTTGCTCAAGGTCACATAGCCAGCAAGTGGCAGAGCTGGGACTTAGTCAAGGCAAGCTCTAGGGCTTTATACTTGAGTGTTTCCAGACACTAACTCAAGGAGCAAAGATTTATACCTGGGAGGAGTCAGGGTTGAGAGCCAAAAAATAGACTGAAGCCAGATAGATAGTGTAACCTTGATTCTGTTAGCAATGCAGAGCAATGGATGACTTTTTTAAAAAAAAGATTTTATTTACCTATTTGAGAGAGAGCACACGTGAGAGCATGAGCTGGGGGAAGGGGTAGGGGCAAAGGGAGAGGGAGAAGCAGACTCCCTGCTGAGCTGGGGAGCCAGATGAAGCTTGATCCCAGGACCCTGGGATCATGACCTGAGCTGAAGGCAGATGTTTAACTGACTGAGCCACCCAGGTGCCCCAACAGATGACTTTTTAAGAGGAGAAAAAGAAATGACATGTTTTACAGACCATAAGTATTTATTGGGTGAATTAATAAATGAATCAATGAATTAATTTTTTAGGGTACATTAGTCAAGTAACAGTATATATTGTAGATTGAAAGAGAGAGATATTGAAAGAATGAAACCAATAAATAAAAAAAAAGTGACAGTGGCTTGAAAAGGACAGCAATCATGGGAGAGAAAAGAAAGAAGATGCATAGAGACTGATCAGATGTGTAATAATCATTACCTCGTGCCTGTGAGCAGCTGGAAGGCTGGTTATGCCCTTTAGAGAGAAGCAATGAAAAAATGTGGGCATGTGGGAAGAGGTTCAGGGCCTGGCAGGACCTCCCCAGTGGCGCTGTTCTGCAGGCTGTGGACTCAGGAGGGGTCAGAGGGAAGGATGGGATTGTGAGTCATCCACATAAAGGAAGTCATCAAAACCATGACATGAAGAAAACTGCCAAGACTAAGCATATAAAGATAAAAGGACCTTAGACATAACATGGAGAAACAGTGTAGGAGGTGGGAAAAAGAAGACTCAGAGAATGTTAGCTGGGATAAATGAAGTCAGGAAGAAAGGTAATTTAAGATGAAGGGAAACTGGAGGAAAGAGTAGCCAGACAGAGCTTTAAGAAAGAGAACTTACAAAAGGCCATTGGATTTATCAAGTGAGAAGGGACCATTAGGACAGGTGACAGTGTATGAAGAGGCAAGAGCCACCTAGCAAAAAGGTGAAGAATGGAGAGGCCAACAAAGTGTGATACAGGTCAGGGGTGGCAAACCCAGATGCCAAAGGGGCCCCGCAGATACCATACAAGAGTAAAACAGGCTGAGAACAACAGGGCCGTGCAGGCCTCTGGATCTTCCACTTCCCATAGATGACAGAGGCCTTGGTTCAGAGAAATATTTCTGTATCTAAGGAAAACAAAACTGCAAGGCAATGATAAATGGTGACTGACCCTTCACCTCAGTGTTGGATACAATAGGGAACGGTGGGGTCTGTAGCTAAATGGAGAATGCTCACTCTGTCTAAAGGCAGGAACAGAAAATCAGTTTTAAGAGATGTCATGTGTGGGCCCAGTTTTGCCAGTTCTCCAGTGTGGTAAGAGAAAGAGAAATACAGATTTTTATGCAAATCTCCCAATTTGTAAATGTTAGAAAATAATAAACATGGGATGAGACAACAAAACAGGTTTGCAGGGGGGAGCCAGCTCACTGCCTGACAGTCTGAAACCTCCTGAACCCACTGTGCTTTCATTCAATCTGGCCACGAAAGAATGAAAAAGGGAAGATAGGCATTTGAGAGGAGAGCGGAATTGAGGAAGAGTTTGTTTGTTTGAGGCCTAGAAAGAACTGAGCATTTTTAATGGCTGATAGAAGGATAGCCTACCAATCAACAGGAGGAGATCTGAAGTTGCAAGAAAGGGTGTGCAAACTAAAATGACAAAAGTTTATTTTTTTTGTCAGGTTTTAGTACACATTTTTTTGATAAATAATAACCAGGGAGAAAAAGATCTTTGTTAGGTACAATTCAGAATTAATTGATCAAGAAGTGATAACCATACGATATATACCAGTGTTATTTTGTAAAGAGGCAGATCCTATAGGAGACTGAGAACCTTATAGGTAACACAGGCCCCAATAATTTCATTATTGGAAACAAACAAAGGAAAAAAAGAGAGAGAGACAAACCAAGAAACAGACTTAACTATAGAGAACAAACCGATGGTGACCAGAGAGGAAGTAGGTGGGGGATGGGTGAAATAGGGGATGGGGATTAAAGAGTACACTTATCATGATGAGCACTGAGTACTGTATAGAATTGTTGAGTCACCGTATTGTACACCTGAAACTAATATAACACTGTATGTTAATTCTGCTGGAATTAAAATTTAAAAATTAACAAATGCTTAAAAAAAAAGAAAAAAAAAACCAAAACAAGTGTTTCTGTGTTTGTGATGTGCCCGTGGGGACTGCCAGTATGGATAACGGGCAAGTCACTGAGCAGCTAGTACCCTTCCTTTCAAACAATGGAAACCTCTTTTTGGAATTTTGATTTGGTATTGAGTTCCTGAGTTTCTTATCATCTGGAAGCTAATTAATGTCTGCAGTTGCGCGCACACACACACACACACACGCACACGCTAGCCTTTATCCAATTGTCGTGGTAAAACTGCCAACTTTTGCTGTACGGCTCAGCTCAGTAAAGAAGCAGGGAAGCAAAAGAGTACAGACAGTCTCTAGATTTCAGAAGCTCTGGCGTGTGGGCCGTAATTCTCAGGCTGGTCACTTGTACTGAATTCTGGAAAGTCCATCAATACCTCCACTTTGGCTGAAACTAAGGCAACTCAAACGGGGTGAATAGATGGTCAAATTTGTTTTATGTATTTTCCAACCCAGTGTCGCAAAAAGACTGGAGATCTGGTTTAAGATAAATAATAAACCAAAGAGGAAAGAAAAGTGCCTAGAAGACATGTTTCTTAAATGCCTTTCTAAACCATCTAAAGGAATAATTTTACTCTAATATGTCCGTACTCTGGTACACTCACCTTTCATCTCCCTGGCTTCCAAGGCCCTTCAGGATTGGCCCCACCCTATAAACCCAAACTAATTTCCCATTAATCCCAAAGTATGTCCTTTGCTCTTACAGGCCAGCTGTCCTAAAATGGCGATATCCAATAAAACGCCATCTGTTTATTTATCAAATCTTTAGAGAGTACCTCTTGTGTGCAGGGACTATACTAGGGGAGCAATAGTGAATTACATGACCCTGGTCCTGCCCTCACAGTGCATATCAGGCTTGATTCTACTTCTGACATCACTCACATGCTCTGTAGGAACACCCGCTTTCCTGCTCTCTCCCTGCAAATTCTCCACGTCCCTCCTCTTCCACTAAACCTTCCCTATGTTACTGAATGATTCATCAGAGTCCTCTCTAAAACTCATCATCTCATATGAACTTGTAAAGATAGTAATGTAATGACACACTGCTCTGTATCATCTGTTCTTGTGACGCCAGCCTTATCTCCCCAGCTAGCCCATAAAGCTCTTGAGGAAAAGAACCACATCCTTTAACTTGGTACAGTTTAAGAATGTATATTGCAGATGACTGACTACTTTCTAGAACCAATTTAAGAGTAGTTCACTTACCCTTTGTATTAATTTCCTAGGGCCTTTATAACAAATTAACATAAACTTGGTGACTTAGAACAACACGAATGTATTTCTTCCTAGTTGTGGGGGCCAGAAGTCCAAAATCAATATCTCACTTTGCCAAAATCAAGGTGTCAACAGGGCTATGCTCCCTCTGGAGGCTTTGGGTGGGGGGGGATTTGTTTCTTGACTCTTGCAGCTTCTGAGGGATGCCAGGATTCCTTGCCACATCATCCAATCTCAGCCACTATGGTCACATTACCTTCTCCTCTTCTATCTGTGTCTTACTTCCCTCTCCCTCTCTCTTATAAACACACTTATGATCACATTTAAAGCCCATACAGATATTCAAGGCAATCTCCCCATCTCAAGACCCTTAACTTAGTCACATCTGGAAAAAAAAAAAAAAACTTTTTCCATGTAAAGTAACATTTACAAGTTCCAAAGATTGGGGCTTGATATAGCCTTAAATTAAGGTCCTTTGATTTAATAAAGCTGTATCAAATAAACAAGATCAATTAAAATCATGAGGAATATTAACACACTCATCCAAAGATTCCTTATCCAGGCAATTAAAATATCTGACAAACAGACAAGAATCAGAAAATAATGCAAAAGAGATATCACAATCTACCAATGGAAAAGATATTTATAAGGTTAAAAATTGCCAAAAGGATTAACTATTGGGAAAGCAATCATTTGAAATAAATCAAAACTATTGGTACTGTTTTTCATTATGTGTCACAGGATCAAAAGAAGATTGTTTCAAAGTAGGATAGCTGGAAAGCCCATGAATTCGGGTTAATTTTTTGCCTGGGGGAGAGAGTTTTCCTACTGGCATTCAGTCACAAAACCAATCTTTCTCTACCTAAAACTTCAGGTGGAAATAAATATCCATTCTATTTATTAAAGTGGTAAGACAATTAAGGTCAGGTAAGCCAAAGGCTGACTGTGTTCAGTGCAGACTGGATCCCAGCATAACCAGAGAATAATTTGATCACTGCGGTTATTGACTGCATGTTCAGGAAGCTAGGGTAAAATCCCCAAGAACGTGGAAATTTCATCCTTTAGAAGGTAAAATCTGAAGGAGATGTGTAAAATTTGAACACAGTTTTAAAAGAAACAATCATTCAGTAGTATGGTCTGAAAAGCAGCAAAGTCCTAGTTTTTAGAGTTCAAGTTTTCCTGGATTGAGCGATATTATAATAACTAGACATTACACAAACACAGAGGTAGTTTTTAAGGCCTCTGCTACATGTATATGAAGAGACAAACAGTGAAAATTATCAGGTGACAGGACACTGAGGTCAGGATCAACTTTCTAATGAGCAGGTATTGCTGATCAAATCAACCTGGTCGACCTGCTGAAATGCTAACTTAGTTGGCTTAGTAAATATAGTTATCATTTACCCATAGCAGGATTTCGGTATTCTCAGATACTACTGCCTTTATCTGTAAGATTCTAATAAAAGAATTCCATTGATGGTCTAGAACAAAAAATACAAATCCCCAGGGGCACCCAACCAGCCTCAGCCAAACTGGGGGTTCCCCCAGCAAACTGGCAGGGACTGGCAGCTCAGGAGCCCAGCGGTATCTCTCCAGTAGAGCACGTGGAGATAATGCTTACCACACCCCCACCCCCCAGTCACCAAGAACAGGACAAGTTCTGTTAACAAGGAAAGGAGGTATAGGATATATTTTAAGATAATTTCAACAAAAGTGCTTGTTTTCAATGTATTTTTTAAAGAAATTATCTTCATTTATCTGGAAATTTTTCTTAAGAGAAACATCTCTTCTCCCAAAGAGGCTAGTTTGGAGGCAATTCTTCACTCTCATCAGTGTGACTCTCAAATTTTCTCCAATTCTTCAAGACCCCATTGGGTTCCCCTGGGACCTCAGTTCAATTCACATCTCAGTAAGGACATTAAATCATTTTCACATCATAACATGTCAACTGTTTACCTCCCTTCTTTAAGCCCAGTCTTGGAGCAAGAAACATAAACATCCTTCATGGAGGCAGCTTTGTTTGTCCAGACCCTGTCCCCTGGAAAAGTTATGATCAGCAGGAAATGAAAACAACCGGCACTGCTTTTGTTTTCATTGATTTCAGTGACATTTTGAAAATGGAGCACCTAAGCCAAACCAAATCCCGGGCCTCATTCTGACTAAAATCCGAAACGAGGAACTTCATGCGGAACATTAAAAACTCAATTGTCTCCGGCTACAGCTGAATGAAAAGCTCAGATTAAAACTGGCAACGATTTACTTCCTACAAACATGCTTTGTTCCTGGCTAACTTGTCAGCTCATAAAAAACGCCTCTGTACAAGCAGCTGTCTCATTCAAGACGCTGAATCCTTTCATGGCCGTCAATACGAATGTGTTACACAGAACCCAGTGCAGGACCCTTGCTCTAAAACCCTGGCCCAGAGTGTGGGCCTCCCCGCTTCCCTGGTATGCCTTTCTTCTAATTTGATGACTTGCATTTTCAAATAAATGGTTATAGAAAATGCCGTACTCTTCATGGAATCCCCTCATCGTTCTGTTTCCCAGAATCCCATTTGTGGTGAAAGCCGGCCCTGGAGGCAAAACAGAGGAGGTCTCTGAAGTTTCCAATTCTTAATCCTTGCTCTTGGTCTTAGCTGCTCTGGGCTAATTTATTTAATGTCTTTATATCTTTAAATGTTTCCTTAGTGGATTGGGTAACTTGTGGTGACCACCCCGAGCTAGTTTGCTAGAGAGAAAGCAAATCAAGATTATGGCAAACCATTTTGCAAATATAAAGTGGCTGATGAATAACCATTATGGCTTTCCCAATGAGCCAATAAATAAATTGATGACACATCCAAGATGCCTCATTATTCCCTGGATTATCAAGAGAGGCACTGTTAACCCAACCTCAACAAGAGTACTCAACGTGAATAGTACTGTGTATACCATTGTACAGACCAGAGAGTGAATGGATGGTGGCTAAAAATAAGTATCCTTCTTTATTCTTCCCAATTCTACCTTTGCTCAGGTCACTCCATCTCTTTTCTATTCTCATCCCATTCTGCAAATCTTCTCTGAGAACTCATACACCCTCATTCTTTTAAAGTCCAAACTCTATTATTGTAAATTGCATCAACTCTGACCTAATGAAAGGACGATTCCAGGTATTCAAAATTCAAAGACATAATTCTCAATTCTGACATGCACTGGCTCTGTGACTTAGGATAGGTCACTTAACATCTCTGAGCTCCAGTTTGCTTAACTATTAAAATGGGATTAGGAAGTGCCCGTCTCACAATTCCTTCAGAAGTCTTTCCCATCCAGGATCTTTTTGGTGTGAAGTTAGGAGATCAATAAAAGTCTGCCACAGCTACCTTATGACAGAGTATGTTTAGAGCAGCTGGCCAGAACCTTGGATTCATTCCTGACAGAGCAGAATATATAGGGAACTTCTTGACTGAAGCAAAAAAAAAAAAAAAAAAAATCAAAAATTATTTTTTGAGTCTACATTATGTAGCAAGTACTATTCCAGAGTTGTTATGGGCTAAATCTTACCCCCTCCCAAATTTATATGTTGAAGTCCTAACCCCCAGTACCTCAGAATGTGACTGTATTTGGAGATAGTGTCTCAAAAGAAGTAATTAAGGTCAAATGAGGTCATTAGGATTGGCTCTAATCTGATAGGATTGGTGTCCGTATAAGAAAAGGAGATTAGGTCACAGACATGTACAGAGGGAAGATGATGTAAACTTGGACATTTACAAACCAGAGAAAAGCTTTAGAAGAAACCAACTCTGCTGACACCTTGATCTTGGACTTCCAGCCTCCAGGACTATAAGAAAATAAATTTCTGTTGTTTAAGCTACCCAGGCTGTGGTACTTTGTTATAGCAGCTCTAGCAACTATAACTATATAGCAAGTATCTCCCACTCTTCAGAGACCATCCACCACCTAAAACATGTATACAATTTAAAACAGTAGATTTTGTTCATTGGTTTTAAACACAAACAAAAGATGACTTGATGAGTTTTTACATTTCTTCTTACTCCAATCAGCCTATTTCTCTATTCTTTCTCTTCCATAAGAAAATGCCTTTTGAAATCATGAGTAAGAAATTTATCATTTCCTGCTTGTATCAGTCAGGAAAGGCAAGATTATGCTGCAGTAACAAATAATCGTGAAGTTACAGGGGTTTTTAATTAACTTGTATTTATTATGCTAAATGAACAGGGGTTCTCTTCCATGTTTCCTCATTAGTCTCAGACACTTTACCAACCAAGGGTTAACAGTTGCTATGGCAAGTGGAGGAAAACATGGTGAATCTCTCATTGGTTTTTATGTTCCTCTACCTAGAAGTGACATGATTCATTTTCACTCATACTCCACTGCTCAAAATAAGTCACATACCTATCTTCAAAGAGGGAGACAGCATAAACCTACACAGTAGGAGAAGAACCAGAATATCAGTGAACAGAATGATTTGCTGCCATAGTGCTTCTGGGTAAAGATAAAAAAAAAATTCTTACCACAACTGCAGCAGCAGTTATAGAGAAGTCCTATGGATTTTGAGGGACAAAAATTCTACTTATAGGTGACATACTTCAGCCTGACTTTCCATATGAAACTAAAGACAGCACATAAACTTTGGAATCCAACCGATCGCCTTCATTTAAGCTAATAGCCTTAGGCTGCTCTAAATCTGTTTCTTCATCTGCAACTATTCTCATAATATTTCTTTGGGATTAAGTAAAATTACATTTGTAAAGTACATTCCACAGTGTCTAAAACATAGTAGATGCCTTTCCCCTCCATCTACTGCATCTTTGAACCATATCCAGAATGACTTTTTTATGCAATCTCTTCTATTAATTCATGACACTCAGCTGTTCCACCTGATTCCACACAAGGCTCAGTCTTGCCTAAATCACCAGGTACTTACCCTCCAGAGTCTTCATACTTCTAAGACACTGCACTTGCCTGAACATATATTCTTCTTAACATACTACATTCTCTACTATTTATTTTCTTTCTTCTTTCTTCTCTCTCTCTCTCCCTCTTTCTGTGCAGAGTCCTGGGCTGACCTCAGGCCTCCAAGCCATAGGCTAGAAAATGAGGCCAAATAAGTTTAATGCATGAGATGCTGATGATGGTTTGTCTTCCTCAGTGTTCATGACATTGAAGTTGTCTTCTCCGTGCACAGGGAAAGGAGGCCCTGAGGAAATCAAGGGTCTCTTACAGATGACTCATGCTTCCTTCTACTCTCTCCCTCCAATTTGCCTGGTTTGGAGGAGGAAGAGGAAAAAGAAGGGAAGTAGCAGCAGCAGACCTCGCACCTACTCACCTCTCCCTCCCACAGCAAAGTGAATCAGTGGCTCAGGGCAAACATCTGGGTAATTTGAGTAATTAACCCCTTTTAAATTGAGGCAACAGGCAAGGACTGGCCAGGACAGGCAGCTAACCAGCCTCTCTCCTCTGGGTAAAACTGGTGCCAACCCCGGTTTCATTTTTGGCTTTTCACTATCAGCACTTGGCCCCAGGGCACTAATGGAGCAAACTGGCCCCCAATCTTCCCCACTGCGTATGCCACACCCACTTCTCCCCAGCTTATATCTGAGAGCATTGAGTGTATTTGATGGATGTCATAGACTTGTCTGTATGTAAAGCAAGGTCAAGAGTTCTCCTGCCTTATTAATATTTAGATGAGTGCCCTGGGGCCATTGAGCAAAACTAAATTAAAGCAAAGAAATATCATTAAATTTAACTTTTTGTTATCACTTCCAATTGAAAGTTGCTACAATTGTCACAACTGTTTACATAGCATAATACATTTGGATAGTCCTTTACAGTTTAGAAAGCACTTTTCAGACATTTTCATTTGATCTCCCTAATAATGTGGCATAGTTTTTCATCCTGTTATTGATGAAAAACTGAGGCTTAGGGAAGTGAATGATATATGTGTTCAAAGCGTCACAGCTATTAAGTGACTGAGCTGGGACTTTACCACAAGTCTTCTAAAACACAATTCTGTGTTTATGACACATAGAAGACCTTGGAATTCAGATACAGAGATCCAAAAAAATACTGATGCTATGCCAGATATGGTAATAAGTGTTTTCACATATGCAGCCTGATATTAAACTTCATAGCAAACCTGCAATGGTCACAGGACTGCAAAGTACTTCCATTTATCCAAATATGTGTGTATGGTGTGAAGGGGACTAAGGGGAGGGTGGGGTTAGTAAGAAGTCCAGACAGACAACCATTTATTATTCCTATTGCTTATAAGAAAAAGAAGGTTGAAAGACTAGATAAAAATGGCTAATAAAGGAATTATAGGTAGAATCAAAAATGAAATCCAATATTATTTCACAATATCACAGCAGATGGAAGGAATGAAGGATGGATGGATGGCGAATCTACTATCAACCATGAACCTGCCTGGGGAGTTTTCTCCTCCAAAAGCAATGGTTCAGATTCACCAACACCTGGATGACTTCTTTTGAATCCTAACATCTGTCCTTTTAGTAAAATGATGTGATGAAAAATAACCCAAGGAAGATCTGAAAATGACTGAAAGTACAAATGCAAAAGGCAGTGGGCCTGCCTCACACATGAACAATTAGAGCAAAATCTCCCAAGTCTGACAGAATTAACCTTGTGCCAACTAAGGGAGCAGTTTAATAACTCCTCTTGTCAGAGATTTTTCCAGATGAAAGAACTAAAGACAAGCCAAAGTCAGAAGAACAATAAAGCAGGTAAAAACTTGTACTGAACAAAGACAGAGACCCATTCTTGTGATTGGCAAGCCATTGGTCACGGTTCAGTAACACAGAGATGGTCCCATTCCCTCTGTGACTCACACGGTTCTCCCCCAGAAAGACTGTGCTGCCAGGATATGAGTAGCTAGCTCAAATAACTGCAGGGTGCTCTTTGCAACCGGGGCTCCTGTTTCCGTAGAGATCACATCTTCCCCTAATCAGAGCAGGATTTTCATATGACCCAGCCAAACAGCCCATGTCTTTGACATCTCAGGCAAATTAAGGGGGCATTTTGAGAAGCGAGAACAGGAAATTAAGATTCTAGTAGAGCTGGTTGGATTTTCTAAGGAGGAATACAAACATAATAGCTAACTCACCATCATCATGGTACTAAGTCTTTGTCTGCCTCATCTCAATTAATCCTCATAACAACCTTTTGAGGTATTATCCTTTCCATATTAAAAGTGAGGGAACTAAGACACAGCGTGGTTAAGTAATTTGCCCAAGGCCACACAGCTAATGATGGCAGAGCCATAATTCAAACCCAGAAGTGTCTGGCACCAGATCCTTTACTTACCTTATTCACTTCTCAAGAAGGCCTGTCCTTAGAGGAAGAACTGGGGTGACACTGGCATGAAAATGCTTTTTAAAAGTAATATTTTTAGGGGCACCTGGGTAACTCAGTCCATTAAGCGTCTGACTCTTGATTTCGGCTCAGGTCATGATCTCAGGGTTGTGAGATCGAGCGCCTCATTGGGCTCTGTGCGGGCATGGAGCCTGCTTAAGACTCTCTCTCTCTCTCCCTCTGCCTCTCCCCTTCCCCCTCCCTCTCCCTAAAAAAAACAAAACAAAACAAAAATGACATTCACACTCATCCCAGTCTGCTGTCCTGATGCCCCACCCGAGAATCATGGAAGGCTTTTCCAAGTCACAGACAATCTGTGAACAGTGGCTAATTACTGCTGAGCTGCTAACCACATCCAAAATTAACAGCTAAAGTGAACTGTCAAAGAGACTAATTTGACCAACACAGTGACCACTGAATAGGAAACCCTACACTTAACTTTCTCCTTGCCCCATCCCTTCCTTTTATTTAATAGAGGCCCATGGCTCTTATCACAATAGGGAAAAGAGATACATGTTTGATTATTTTTGGTTTTAAGTTTTATGCCCAAATCCTGACTTTTAAAGTAAAGGATACTTTATATTTTTCATTCAAAGAAAAAAAAAAAACCTCTGAATGAAGGTGTTTTGATTTGATTTGGTTTTAGTTACAGGTCACTAGGAGAGAAAGCAGACCTGGTTTGTTAGAGCAGTTCACGCAATCTTCCCAGTTTCGGGGTCTCGGGTGAAGAATGGGGAAGGAACCTATGATCTGCCCTTCCCTCCCACGCATCTCACCTTCCCCTAGCTCCTGCAAGTCTTGGGGAAATACAGAGCAGAGAGGGAAGAAACTAGAAGTAGTGGTGGAAATGGAATAGAGCAATGACATAACTGTCACTCTATAAATTCATTTTTTTCTCTCCCTCCCTTCTCACCCATCTTTCTTGAAGACAGACAGAGGCCAGAAGTTTCTGCTAGGGGAATCTTTCGTGTAAGAAAGAGGGAAGTAGAAACTGCAAACTAAGTGTGGTGACCTCCCTGATCTGCTAAGCCCTCTGTTTCCTAGACTTCAGTGTATCCTATAAGTCAGACCAAGCAGAGATGACTGTTCTCAGGCTATCTCTATAGATTTCCTACTTCATTTGCATTTATTTTGTCTGCTTGTCAGTTTCAGTAAACACTTTAATTAATGATATATTTTAAAGTGTTTGATCATGTGCCGTATAGCTAAAGGGTACAATTTTTTAAATCAATGAGGAACAAAAATCACTTATAGGGCCCATCAGCCAGAACATCTGGTGTTTCACATATCAAAGGGGGGATGGGACAGAAATTCTCCAAATCGGGAATTCTACTACTTTGCCTAGAAAGGGTTCCACCTTGCAACAAGATTTGTTGTGAAAGCCCCCGAAGGTATAAGAATCAATCTGTCTCAAGGACGGAGACCTCAGGAGAACAGGAAGGAGTGATTGGCCCTCAAAAAGAAGCAGAGCCAAGGATGTCAGTCAAAAGGAGAAAAAGGGAGGAGCCACCACACTCCTGGGCTTATTAAAAGAAGCAAACTAGACAAAACAAAAAAAGCAAAACACATGGGCCAAAGTCATAGGCAAATTGACAAGTCCTGATGTCCTGTACAATGACAGGTCTGTCTGGGAGGCTCCAGTCTATATGCTGAGGCAGAAAGGAGGAAAGATGTGGACATTCTCCAGCTGTAAAAGGAGAACGCTGTGGAAGGAGTGGACAGGCTATCCCAGCTGCTCAATCCAACACCCTGTATATGGGTTTCTTGCCTGGTGATTGCACAGTAGCTATAGCATAAATAGCAACAATAGCAGGTGGCAAACAGAGGATTAAAATAATATTAGTAATAGCTACCATTTATTGAGTACCTACTGCAATGACAAGTCTGCTGGGCATTTTTACATGTATTATATGTATTCCCCATAACCTGTGAGATACATGGTGTTATCCTTACTGTACAGATGAAAAAATTGTCAAGAATACAAAACCTAGCTCAAGGTCACATAGCTTTTAAAAAGGAGGAGTCAGGATTCAAATCCAGGCCTTTGTAAATCTAAGGTTTACATGGAAACTTCATTAGCTGTCCAGTCGGCCTGCCGTTGCTTTCAGGAAATGGATGTGGCTTGAACTGCAGGTAACCAGCCCTGATGACTGCCGCTGCCGGCAACACCACCACAGATGACTCCCCGCGTCTTAGCAAGAAGTGAAGCCTTTGCATTTACCCCCCCCCCCCCCCCCCCCGGGCCCCCCCCCCCACCTCGGGTACAGTCTGTGTCACTTCTGCCTCCAGATCTCTCTCAAGTGTCTCCCACTGTCCGAATCTCACTGGGAACACTATTGAGCAAGTGATTCTGGAAATGGAGTTCCCCGGCTTCCAGCCCTGTGGTGGAAGGAGAATAGGAGGCAGCAAGAATGATTCTGCACTGGCAAAAAAATGCCTTCGTAGTCAGGGATGGGCCCTGCAATGATCTAGAATTCAGCAAAATATGTGAGCATGGTTGTAATCCACTGCAGGTAACTCTACTGTGGGGATAAGGAGAGCGTAGAGTGGCTCCAGGTCAGGAGAAGTAGCTGGTGGGATCAAAGACACAGAATAAATGTTTGGGCCACTATTTTGCCCCCTGACTATGTTCACAAGCTTTCAGGATCTGGTAAGGTACTTTTGAACAGCCCCTGGAAGAAAGGTAACATGTTACAAAAGTCACTTTCTAGCTCTTATTCTTACCGGAGTCCATTCCGAGATGTCTGTGCACCAACAGCTTTAATTAATGATATAAGGATTCTGGGCTCTGTTTTCCACTTTCAATGAACACTCTTACCTATTGGCTGCCCTACGTTTCTCTTACCCTAATTTCTTCAGGAAGGGCTTTAATTTTAATGGTTGCATTAACTGAAATGACTTAAGAGAAATTTTGGTTAATTTTTAACGTAATTTCAATTATCAAAGTTACATTCTTATTCCCTACTTCCTGAGGGCAATTACTTTCCATTCTTATGGCTCTTTCTTACCTCCGTATTTCTCAATAGTGAGCTTATCCTGCTAGTTCTTGACTTTTCAATTTAGATAATATCTATTGACTCCATACTATTGAAAATGAGGAATTAGCTTTCATGCTATTGAATACACGCACGCATGCACACACACACACACACAATCACACAACTCTTGATTTTCCACTTATCTTTCCAATGTATTTTTTATATTAAATCAATACTCAAGATTACGTTATTATGATTACATAATATTTATTCACAGCTGCATCATGTAGTTTTCTATAGTTCTTGTACATTTTTTGGTTTTCTCAGAATTAGTAATCTTTTTCTCCCCCTGCTTCATTTTCAGGAATCACTAATTTGTCTGCAAACTCTCTACCAAAACGACAATCTCCCTTTAATAGGTTAAAACGCATCCTTCGGTTTCATATTTTCTTTTAGACACCCTCACCTCCCCAGAGCTTCCATCTTCTGTTCCAACAAAGAATGGCTGCTCTTTGGGCTTGCTGCCCAGCTACCATTCTGAGATCACCTATCACCCCCGATCAGGGAACTGGATAGCAGGACCCATGAGCTGCTCCCAGGCAGCTCCCTCAAAGATTCCCCTCCCCCTATAATATAAGGCCATGGTGGTGGTGGTGGTGGTGGTGGTGGTTACATTTTCCCTCAGTTGAGCCAAATACTATACTTCTCATCCATGTCATGACTCCTTCCCCTTTCTAGATGATCTCACATGTGTCCCCAGCATGTGAAAGTAGGAGGCTGGTGCATTCCAGAGCCCTGGAGTTTCCCAGTGTCCCTGTGGTCAGTCTGGCTGAGTGGGAAATAATAAAGAGGTACCAAAATACAAATGCGTGGGAAGGGTTTCCAAGAACTTATCCAAACCATTTCTGGAAAGAGATAACATTATTTCCTTAAACACAGGATGCCACAAAGAGAGAGATTATAATAAATGTTGCAATGTAGATATCAGTTTCAAAATGCCCATGTTTTTCTCTTTTTTTTAAGCCACTCGCTTTGTGCTAGGTGTTGTTGCCAGGGGTCTATGAGCGAGCTCTGTGTAGGCCCAGTGCCCAAAGCCTTTTTCCAAATCCATTTTCCAAAATCACTTATAAGGCTGTTGCTCCATCAAGTATAGACTTTGGCTGCCTTCCTCAAATTCAAATACTGGATTGTAACTGATCTACTACAAGTTTGATTAGCTGAGGCTTCCTGGAAGCCAAATAACAAAAGGGGGAAAAAAAGCAATATTTTAGCATACATTCCACAGAGAATACAAAATGCAACTGATTTACACCTTGAATGATCATTGTCTCTCTCCACTGCACACAGAACACAACAGTGTCCATCACTCTATGAACATTAAATATAGATATATGTATGTATATACTTATATATGTATATATAGAGAGAGTACAGTATGTATTATAATATCAAGCTTAGCTGGCATTTTAATCACTAAAACACTCTAATAATGGTATTTCTGCCCTACTAAGAATAAAGTAGCAATACATTCCTATGATTATTATCCTTTTCCTGCTTTAAAAGAATCTTATAAATCAAGACAAATGACTTTTTATGTTTGGAGTGCTTTTTTAAATTGAAGATTAATTAATTGCATACAGTAAAATATATAAATCTTAAGTATATATAGTATGGTGGTAAACCCCCATGTTACCATTATCCCGATCAAAATACAGAATATTTTCATTACCCAAAAAGTTCCCTCATGCCTGCATGTCAGTTTGGTGCATTTTTAATGGTAAACATTCTTTATTATTTACATATTGATAACTTTCTGCTAATGAGAGGATTTGATTAGGCAGAACCTCGACCATGCCAGCATGAAAAGAAAACTACGATTTATCAAGCAAATGCAATTTGCCAAGCACTTTCGTATCTCATGCTAATCCTATTAGGCAGGTGTAATTATCTCCATTGAGGCAATGAAGAAGCTTGGGCTCTGGGAGTTTAAGGGACCTTTCCAATGTCTTACTGTCAGTGAGCAACTCCAAAGACCTGTTTTTATCCCATTTAATCACACCACCAAATAATACAGCTTACTACACTTTGCAACAAATGAAAGGTGAGGGTTTTGTTTTTATTTTTTAGCAAGTCTCATTTCTTTATGCCCAATAAAGTGATAAAAAAAAATGAAATCCATAGAAAATAAAAAATACTTCTCTACTAGGTAACCTTAAAAATGGTTCTATTAACTTACCTTAAAATAGCTTAAGAATAAGAAAAAGAGATAGTGTCCACATTCTAACTTGCTTTAAAAACAAAATGGCATGGCTCTTTAATCTCCTTGACATGGCCACCTTTGTTACTGATTTTCAGATCAAGATCAGGACAAGGAATAAAGGAGCAGTATTAATTAGACTCCTTAAACTACCTTTAGTTTACCTGATCACAGGGACCAGGAACCAACAGGCCCAGATTGTGGGAGCAGTGGTTTTGTGGTACCCTGGAGAGCGGTCCTCAGGAGCCAAATCTTGGGTTCTCGTGGCTTTGCGGACAGCTGTCCCAGTTGGCCTGGGACTGTTGCAGTTTTCGCACGGCAAATCTCGCGTGCCAGGGAATTGCTCCATCCAGGTGAACTGGGCTGGTTGGTCACTCTACTTCACAGCCAGCACTTGTTAAAGCACTTTAGAAAATGTTGTTTTTGGTCTTTGAGACTCCAAAGGATGACTGAGAAAGTGAATAATATCATAAATGTAAATTATTTCAATTTGTTCACCAAAAAGAGAAAAAAGAATAGATACCCACTCCTTATGTACAGATAAGTAATCACCGGAAGGTGAACATGGAAGAGTAGCTTCAGCTGCTTCCAGGGAAGGAACTCAGTGCTGGCTGACAAGGGAAAGATGGTGATCTCTTACTACATGCCTTTTTTGAGATACTTGAATTAAATGGATGCATAGGTATGATTACACTAATCTAGTGTTGTCAAACTGTGCTCCTCAGCCGGCTTTAAGGGGCTGGAGGGATGGGAGGCAGAAACATAGTAGAGATGATTGCAGACCCTCTCCACCTGTTTAGACCAGCTTTGTACTTAGTCACTTCATATTATGAGCTTCCTCAAAAGACTTCATTTAAACAATAGGTTTTATGGTGTTTATGAAAATCTGAAAACCATAGCATTAATCTCTTTGCTCACGGTGTTTAAATAGCAATACTCTCTGAACAACTCTTTACATAGAAGGGACACAAGGTCTTCTGGAAAGCAGGAGACACCGAGTCAAAGGCATCAGGTTCAGATCCGTATTTGCTGTTTGTGGGACCATGAGCAAGTTTCTTTATGTCTCATGAGCTTTAATATCTTCATCTGTTTAGGGAAAAAAATGTGTGTGTGTGTGTGTCTGTGTTATATGTAATATTAGCTCAAAGAGTGGTTGTGAGGACCAAATGCCATAGTATTTATGAAAGTAGCTAGCACTGTACCCAGGGATATAGCAAACACTCAATTACTGGCTAACCTGAAACTGAATCAAAGTGTTAAAGGGTATTAATGTAATAGCTGTCTTCAAGCCTCATGAATGCCTCTACATTGGCCCTCCCACCCCCAATCCCAAACTCAGCACTCAATTACACAGAAGATTAGATAGCTGAGGGTCAGATCTTCCAGATGCCAGGGTCTAGAGCCAATTCCAGGCTTAACCCACTCCAGGGACTATAGCTTTGCAGTTGTCCTCCAGGCACAGAAACCAACACAGAGGTCACACAGCAGAAAAGACCAGTGTGTGTGAAAGGAGGGGAGAGTGAAGGATTGGTCTTCTGGAATGATTATAGCTGGGTTGAGCAGGGTTGGTTCTCCAAAGAAGAGGACACACTGGTATTTGGCCTCCTCCTGGGGATTCTGAACCAGATGAGGAAGAAGCAGTGCTGGGACAGAACAAGAGAAAGAGAGACTGAGGAAGGGAGAATGCAGGAAAGTGGCTGCAGAGATGGAGAAATGGGGTGAAATTGGGGAGACCCAGCCCCAGAAACACTACCAGAAATTAAAGAGGGAAGCTTTTATTTTAACATCATATTCAGTTAACCACATTTATCAATGTTTAAAACATGCACAAATACACACACACACACACACACACACCACAGGAAGATGGTGTAGTTGTGATTCCCATGTCACTGAAAGTCAGCTTTGGTGCTGGAGATCATTGCTATATCTCATACCCTCCTGCCTGAATGAGCAATCCCACCTAGCAGAAGCCTGGGAGCCCCACTGCAGCAGAATTACCAGGGAAGCCCTTAATCACAGCCCCTCAGCAGCCACCTGGGCTACTTACTGGCTCTGGCACCATTCCTGATCTTAATCAAGAACTCTTGCTTCTTGACAACTCCTATTCTAACAACCACTTGGCAAGGATTTATGGGCATTGTCAAGTCAGCTATAATGAAACTTTAACCAAATTCAGTAGAAATTCTTAATCAACTTTTACCTCCACTTAACCAGACTAACTGGGTTAACCGACACCAGGGGTGATTATATATAATTTATTACTCAGGACCTCCTAAGGAGTGAAAAGGGTGCACTTAATAATTAAACCAGGACAACTGGCACGGACATGTGGTTACACCTAACAATCTCTGTCCCTCTTTAAAACCCACTGACTGATGGCCAAAGACAGACTGATCTCCAGCAGCCCTTGCACTTCTATGCCCACCAGCTGAGCTATAATGAATCACTTGTCTTCACTCCCAGACATGTTTATGCCCACTGTATTTGTTCTTAGAATTATGTCATTATATTCAATATTATATAAATCAATGATACACACATGTAAAAAGGAAAGATTATTTGTAAAAATTCAGTTGAATGTCGAAAAACTCAAAAGGGAGTTGCTTTAAAATTGCTGTCCATATAGATGTGGGCAAGACAACTGTAAAAGGTTGGAAGAAAAATACGGTATATTAAAACTAGTCTAGATAGAGAGTACACTCAGGCCTTTCTAAGTTCTAAGATTCTAAGACTTTGCTCCACTTTAAAGAAATTAAAACCAGATGTTGTAAATGATGCATGATGAGAATGGGTTATGTAAAAAGAAGGACATGGAACTCCAAGCAATGAACTCATAGCAAGGAAAAGCTGGACCTGACAGCAAAAGAGAATCCATGCATTTTAAGTTTAAACTAAAGTGTTTAAAGGTTTTTTTTTAATTCCTAGCTTTAGCAGACTTTGTCAACTAACCAACTAATCTCTGGTCCCTACCTTGACTCTTGCCAAAATTATATCAGGTCCTCTCTCTTCATACTTAAACCAAGTCTTACAGGAAGAGCTCTCTTGCCAACATAAGATTTTCACATCATACTCCAAAAATTATTGCAAGGCAAACTCACTGATCACACTTTATTTATGTGGTGAATCTTAAGGGGGAAAATTCTACCCCAGACTGAAAAAAGACCCAGGGAGGATGAAACTAAAACATCTGCTATCTACAAACAATGCTTCCAGGCAATGTAGATGTATATGAGTTTATTGACCATAATTTCCTACCATAAACACATGTGATTATGACACAATTCACTATTTTTATAGAAAATGAAAATGGGAAATACATCTGTATGCCTTTTATCACAATTAAATTACTGCCAAACCATATAAAATTTAACAAGAGAAAAAAGTACTCGCCAGTGACAAATAAAGGAGAAAAGGAACATGGAAATCACTGTCACTGAGAACAAATTGGAAGTTAGCAATCCAGCCGAGGTGTGTGAGGATGAAGGTTTCAGGGGATAGGAGGGAGGAAAGCAGAAGTCAGCGTGTGACTACCGGATAGGAAAGGGTACATGACAGCAACTTCACCCCATCCTTATTACTAGAGAAACCACTTTCTCATGAGAGAAATAAGTCCATCTCTGTTCACAGTACTATTAAAAGGATGTAAAGAAAATAATAATATCTATATATGTTTACTCTATATCAGGCATTGTTCGAAGTGCTTTATACTTACTAATTCATTTAAGAGAAAAGTACAGGTTTCAAGATGAATGAAACAATTAAAGGAATGAAAAATGGGTCTTATTAGGAGATTGGTCCTCAGAGGACCAGATAAGGAGATAATGGTTACATTATGACAAAGACATTTCAGCTGAACACAAGGAAAAAATTATTTGGCTATCAGGCTGACCAGATACTGGGAAAAAGTGGTTTTTTGTACTGTGATTCCAAAAGGCCATTTGCTTAGGGAAGGAGCCAAGGTACATGGAAGCCAGAAGAAGGCCAACGAAGCTGATTGGCTAAATGTGAATTGGCAGAATATGGCCCAGATGAGCCCCAGCCCCAGAGGAAAGCCATCACCAAACTGCCAACCAAAGGGCCATATTGAGAAGGTGGGTCATGAGTCATGGGTAAGGGCAAAGCACACTGAAAGAGCACATCATAGGCAACAAGGCAGGCTCTGAAAAAGCCAGCTAGACAATATGTTGATTTCAGCAGATCATCAAATGCTCTGCCCTACATCTCTTTCAACCATGTTGTGTTCATCAAAACACATTCCTACTTGTGAATTGTTACCTGACACTGAGATTCTTCTAGGAAAACTAAGTGGGCTAAATATGTAAGGAACTCCTCTAAATGGTTATTTATCCTCTCTTACCTCAAAGCAGGGTTTGGGCCAGGCAATCAGAATGTATCTACAAATTTTGGGATTCTATGAAAAATGTGGAAGAGCTGAAAGAAAAGAAAGTGGGACAAAGGAATAGCATATTAAATGGCCATTAATGTGAATCTATTTTTAAATTTTAATATGAGTGACCCACCTGAAAGTGAAAATAAATGAGAAATCATATAGCTAACGTGGTACAATGGTTCTGAAACAGCAGTCCATGGCCTACTAGGCACATCAGCATCACCCGAGAAGCCTTTTTAAAATTATATTCCCAGGGGCGCCTGGGTGGCTCAGTTGGTTAAGCGACCAACTTTTGATTTAGGCTCAGGTTATGATCTCAGGGTCATGAGATCGAGCCCCATGTCAGGCTCTGTGCTGGGCATGGAGCCTGCTTAAGAATCCCTTGCTCACTCTCCCTCTACCCCTCCTCTCCCAGCTCACTCTCTCTCTCTCAAATCAATCAATCAATCAATCAATCTCCCAGCTATTTCCCCCAGACCTATTAAATCAGAATCCCCCAGGATGAGACAGGTTCTCTCTATTTTTTTAAAGATTCTTGGGTGTTTCTGATGCACAAGTCTACTTGGGCACCTCTGACTTTTCAGATACCCTTGTTCACGGCCTTGGACCAAAAATGAGAGAGGGCTTTTTACTCAGTCACCATCTCAGTATCTGACTCAGATACTTACCAACAATAGGAGAAAAGAATTTTTTTAACTGAGGACTTGATGAAGAAAATCAGACAATGTTTAAGGAAATGCAACCCCCTATAATGAGATGAATTGAATACATGTAACTTACTAATAGTTATCTTAAGCAGAAATACATACAGTAAAACATAAATAATTGCAAGTATAAGAACCCTCCTCTCTAGGAACACTTAGAATAGAAGCCCTGGCCTCATCTGAGTCCAAATCTGCATCTTCTTTCATCATGTTGTCTATATCCAGGTAGGTCCTTTTTGGCTGTTTCCTGTTGTCAGTGCTAATAACTTCATCATAAAGAACTCTTAGCTTTTGTGTCTGTAATTGCTCAGTGTCCCATGTCACATATACAGGTTTTCTTCCCCTTAAGATATAAACTATATTAGTATTGCTATTTCTATTTGTAGTCCTAAGTGCTTTTGTACAAATTCATAGAAACAAAGAAACTAGTTCTAAAGGCACAACCCTCTCATATGACCTCTTTTGAATGAAAGTGTTCTGCTCAGGGTTTCCAATCTTTGTAGTCTCATGGAAAAAAGAGAAAGAGAAGGAAAGAAGAAGAAGGAGGAGGAAGAGGAAGAGGAGGGGGAGAAGGAGGAGAAGGAAAAGAAAGCAAAAAAAAAAAGAAATCACTTCTGAATTGAGCATTTTACCTTCATTTATCTACTTCCTTTCTTTATATTGCATGTATCACAATGTGCTGTAAATGGTTCCCATATCTTGCTTTTATTACTATGGACTATAAATTTGTGGTTAATTATTTATCTCTACCAAGAGTTTTAACAGATCTAAGAGGACAGGGAGCATCTGTATTGTCCATTGTTGAATCACTTATACCTAGCTTGGTGCCTGGCTCATATAAATGCTTCATTATTATTTATTGAGTTGATGGTGGATGGATATATGGGTTAATGGTTGTTTCCTGCTGTAATCGCCACATTTTTCTGACAAAAGTACTACCTGCTCTTGAGCCCCGAGAGAACAGAGATGGTATCACATTCATTTGTGTGTCCTCAGTATAAATGTTTGAAGAATGACTGAATAACCTAAGGCAGAGTTGACCAAGCCATGTGATTCACTACTTTGTTGTTCAATACATTCTGCAAGAGTTGCATAAGCATGTATATTATCTGAACCAAATCGGACAATTCAGCAGACATTCTCTGAACATGAATAGTCTGGTTTGTGAAACAGTTGAATATCTAAAGATACCCAAGTTTCTAAATTGTATATAGACTAAATAATTTGCAATCAGGAACTGTCCTTATTAGGGAGATTAGTGCTCAGAGAATACCAACGTATACACTGTTAAATCCAAGAAACAAATTATATGTCCATTTACCAGAGCCATGGTTTTCTTATGGCATCATCTGAGATGAGTCAGGAGCAAAAAGGTCATCAGTATAAGAAATGTAATCACTGATTTCCTACACAGTTGAAAGCTGAGTGGTTGGATTTGGGAATGGAACTTTACCACCCAAATATCTCTTCCTTCACCTCACTCCCTTTAAATGTACCCAATCGAATGAAGTTTGGTTACTCAGGTAGACTATGAAAAGCAAGATTTTCCTGTTTCTACTTTCAAATATATAATAGTCACCTACAGAAAATAAAATATGATTCACAGTTAGGTAAACATTCTATTCTTAGTGAGTCAATACACATAGATCAGCTATATACCTATAAAGACAACCTGAAAAAATTTGAGGTACAAAATAACAAAATAAAAACTACAGCTAACATCTATTGACCACTTGCTATTTGCCAAGCATTTCAGTAACCATATAAAATATCTCATTGAATCTTCATGGTAACCCAGAGGTAGATTCTATTCTTATCACTATTTTATAGATAGGGAAACTGACATCCATAAAAGTTAAATAACTTTCCCAAGATTACTATTATGTAAAAGATGGAGCCAAGATTCAATCCCAGACAGATAAAAAGGTAAAAATCCAAGCCAATCACAGCTGAGTTAAGAAGCAGAGAAATAAGTGAACACCTTTGGTGTGTTTTTTGGAAGTAATGGAGTATAGAACACACATAGGACAGTCAGTTCCATGCAGTTCAAACAGAGGAGGGTACTGTCCCATAGTGGTGGATATGGGTGGGAATACAGCCAATCTGAAGCAAAATGATGTAAGAAAGGAAAGTCCAGAATGATAGTATCTGTCTCTCCCAAGGCCTGTTCCCAGAGAAGTTGTCTAATTTTTCAGAGCCCCAGAAGAGGTAGCCTTTTTAATATCCTATTAGCTCCTGAAAAGAGATAGCTCGCTTATTGATCTTATTACATTCTGGGATAACAAGAATCACTAAACAAAAGCAGGTCTTTTCTTAATTCATCCACTGCCTGGAAGCCACAAACTTAAGAGTTTCCATTATTTCCATGAACACTGCTCTGCTCAGGAAACAAGAGGCCTAATCATAATCTAGTCTCTGGGTAGTCCCTAGCAAGTAAACTTGTGTTCCAACAGCCCTCTTCCTACAGCGAGAGCAATTCAGTTTGCACCTGGACATAGCCAGTATCTGCTATCTGTTCCATCAAGCTCACCTAAGGGGTGACATAAAATAACATGCCTGCAATATTTTCTTTGGTCCTCAAACACTCTAAGGAACCAGTTTAGCCTTGATTTTCTCTGTGGGCATTGCGTACTGAGCACAGATTAAACAATGACAGCAATATTTCTTGATATCTCTCTTAATAGCAGGCCCCTCCTAGCAAGCATTCTTTGTACAGCTGGATCAAAACCCAATCCCACCTCCTGGGTCTCAACCCCAATCTGCACAGAAACTTCACATCATAGTTACAATAAACAGTTAGTTTTTGTAGTCAGTGGCCAAAGGCAGGAACTGAAGGGGAAATTTAAAGCCAGAGGGTCAAGACCAGAACGACCAGAGCAAAAACAAAGTAAATGGAACAAATAGATCACATCCTCTGTGATGGTTAATTTTATGTGTCAACTTGACTGGGCCATAGGTTGCCCAGATATTTGGTCAACTATTATTCTGGAGTTTCTAGAGTACAGATCCTTTACCTCTTTTGTTAGGTTTATTCCTAGGTATCTTATGGGTTTTTGTGCCATTGTAAATGGCACCAATTTCTTAATTTCTCTTTCTTCAGACACATTGTTAGTGTATAAAAATGCAACTGATTTCTGTGCATTGATTTTGTATCCTGCCACATTGCTGAATTGCTGTATGAGTTCTAGCAATTTTGGACTACAGAACACTTACAAAAGAAATTGAGGAAGACACAAAGAGATGGAAAAGTATTCCATGCTCATGGATTGGAAGAATAAACATTGTTAAAATGTCTATGCTGCCCAGGGCAATCTATATATTCAATGCAATCCCTATCAAAATACCATCAACATTTTCCACAGAGCTGGAACAAACAATCCTAAAATTTGTGTGGAACAAGAAAAGACCCCGAATCGCCAGGGGAATGTTGAAAAAGAAAACCAAAGCTGGGGGCATCTCAGTGCCTGACTTCAAGCTCTATTACAAAGCTGTGATCATCAAGACAGCGTAGTACTGGCACAAAAACAGACACATAGATCAATGGAACAGAATAGAGAGCCCAGAAATGGACCCTTGACTCTATGGTCAACTAATCTTCGACAAACAAGAAAGAATATCTGATGGGGGAAAAAAAAAAAAAGAGTCTCTTCAATAAGTCGTGCTGGGAAAATTGGACAGCCACATGCAGAAGAATGAAATTGGACCATTCTCTCACACCATACACAAAGATAAACTCAAAATGGATGAAAGACCTCAATGTGAGACAGGAATCCATCAAAATCCTAGAGAAGAACAGAGGCAGTAACCTCTTCGGCTGTGGCCACAGCAACTTCTTCCAAGATACATCTCTAAAGGCAAGGGAAACAAAAGCAAAAATGAACTATTGGGACTTCATCAAGATAAAAAGCTTCTGCAGAGCAAAGGAAACAGTCAACAAAACCAAAAGGCAACCTACAGAATGGAAGAAGATATTTGCAAATGACATTAACAGATAAAGGGCTGATATCCAAGATCTACAAAGAACTTCTCAAATTCAACACCCAAAAAACAAATAATCCAGTCAAGAAATGGGCAGAAGACATGAACAGACACTTCTCCAAAGAATACATACAAATGGCTAACAGACACATGAAAAAATGTTCAACATCACTTGTCATCAAGGACATGCAAATCAAAACCACAATGAGGTACCACCTTACACCAAAATTAACAAGGCAGGGAGCAACTAATGTTGGTGAGGATGTGGAGAAAGGGGAACCCTCTTACACTGTTGGTGGGAATGCAAGCTGGTACAGCCGCTCTGGAAAACAGTATGGAGGTTCCTCAAGACGTTAAAAATAGAGCTACCCTACAACCCAGCAATTGCACTACTGGCTATTTACCCTAAAGATACAGACGTAGTGAAAAGAAGGGCACATGCACCCCAATGTTCATAGCAGCAATGTCCACAATAGCCAAACTGTGGAAGGAGCCGAGATGTCCTTCAACAGATGAATGGATAAAGAAGATGTGGTCCATATATACACTAGAATATTACTCAGTCATCAGAAAGGATGAATACCTATCATTTGCATCAACATGGATGGGACTGGAGGAGATTATGCTAAGTGAAATAAGTCAAGCAGAGAAAGACAATTATCATATGGTTTCACTAATATGTGGAATATGAGGAATAGCACAGAGGACCATAGGGGAAGGGAGGGAAAACTGAAGGGGAAGAAATCAGAGAGGGAGACAAACCATGAGAGACTCTAGACTCCGGGAAACAAATTGAGGGTTACAGAAGGGAAAGGGGTGGGGGGATGAGGTAATCGGGTAATGGGCATTAAGGAGGGCACGTGTTGTGATGAGCCCTGGGTGTTATATGCAACTAACAAATCATTGAACACTACATCAAAAACTAATGATGTAGGGGTGCCTGGGTGGCTCAGTTGGTTAAGCCACTGCCTTCAGCTCAGGTCATGATCCTGGAGTCCCAGGATCAAGTCCTGCATCAGGCTCCCTGCTCAGCGGGGAGCCTGCTTCGCCCTCTGACCCTCCCCACTCTTATGCTCTCTCTCTCTATCTCATTCTCTCTCTCAAATAAATAAATAAAATCTTAAAAAAAAAAAACAACTAATGATGTACTATATGTTGGCTAACTGAACTTAATAAAAAAATATTATTCTGGGTGTTTCTGTGAGGATATTTTTAGATGAGATTAACATTTAAATTAATAGACTGAGTAAAGCAGATTGTCCTCCCTCATGTGGGTGGGCTTCATCCAATCAGTTGAAGACCTGAATAAAACAAAGAGGTTAACACTCCTCCCAGTAAGAGAGAATTCTCCTGCCTTCACACTCAATCTGAAACATCAGCTTTTCCTGGGATTCAAGCCTGCTGGCCTTAGGACTGGAAATATACCATCAATTCTCCTGGTTTTCAGGCCTTCAGACTGGAACTAAACCACTGACCCTCCTAGGTCCTTGGCTTGCTGACTCATTCTACAGATTTGGGGACTTGCTCACCTCCATAATCACATGAACTAATTCCTTTAATAAATTGCTTGCTCTCTCTCTCACTCTCTCTCTGAGCATGGACAAGTGCTCAGTAAATACTCACTGATTTAAATTCAGTAGGTGATTTCCCATCCCATGGTATATGAAGCTCTCCCATTTCTTACCATGTGATCATCTTACCTTCTATTCCAGCCACACTGGACTCCTTAGTTCCCTGACTAGGTCATTTTCTTTTTTCCCACCTTGTACCTTTATACACTGCCCTCCCTCTACTTGACCACCCTAATATCTCCCGTGTCTGCATATAAATATATACATAAGTACCTAAAGAATTCCTACTTTCTTCCATTTTTAGCTCCGTTTTTAAAAACTACTCAGGTCAGACAATACGTCCTGTAGGAAACCATCCCTGACACCTGATTTCCCCCTTTGGTGTCCTGCCACTTGTCACTTGTTAGCTAACATTTATTGCTATGGTCTTCTCAGCATCCCCTCCCTTAATAATAGCCATACCCTACTCCTCTTCTCTTTGGAAAATGGCTCCTCTCCCACTACCCATTCTCTGTATGTCTACAGTGTCTGCAATTATGGTTTGCTATCCTCCAGTCATATTACCTAGATCCAACAATCATCATAACCCATGGCCATGGTGACAACAGCTGGTTCAAGGAGTAAGGATGTGGTACAAGCTTAGGCAATAAGAGCCCTTGCCTTGGATTGTTCTAACTGGGGCTAGCAGTAGAGGTTTCTTGTATCTAAGATCATGGACGTAGAAGAATGTGACACAAGGATTATTGATAATCACATTCTCCACTGAATTCTAACTAAATAATCCTGATATATCCTTACCCTGGGATTATCTCTGTCAAAGCCCATTGCCTCACTGATTAGCCTTGTCTGTTTAGCAGGTGCTCAACAAATGTTTGTTACGTGACTCTCTCATGTTTGGGTATGCATGACCTCTAAAGGGAATACTGAAAATTGGGTACAAATAAATCCTATTTCTGACCACACTTGATATTATGTCACATCTTGCTATAATTTGACAACAGGAATGGGTTCACTTTGGTTATTTAAACCTTTGGAGGAAAGATCCATCCTTCACATACATCTTGAGGGGAAAATGTATGAGTCTGTCCACAACTTAAAACCTAGAGACTGAAAACTAAGCTATAGTTGTCCAGAGCTCAAATCTTTCCTCTAATGCAAAAAATCTTTTTGCATGTGACCCTTTAGACCTAAAACGGTAGAAGCCATTAAGGAAAGTAAAATAAGGATTTTGTTTGTTTGTTTCTTTATTACAGAAAAAAGAAAACAATTTAGTTAAGCTGGAAAATAACTTATCTGAAATGAAAAAAATGCAGGCTCCAAACCTTATTTGGCCATGAGTCACCAAGAACATAGCAACTCTATTGTGCATCTTCTCTTCCTCCACAGCCAGATCTATAAATTAGAAATAATATTATGTGTCCTGGCTAGTCTCACTACAGCTTAATGAAATTATTTCTAGGAAAGTTTTGACTTCAAAAAAGTCATGAAATTTCAAAGAACTTTTATATAAAAGGTTTCAATTTGATTAAAAAGCCCTCGATGCCTCCTTTGTGAGTCATGCATATTTCCCACTGACTTTTTATGTGTCTCTATTATCAGCATGAAATATATGTTTTAGGTCTATTAAGTAGAAAATTATTCTCACAGCTCTCAGCCCAAGGTGACTTCTAATGACTATTTAATTTTTATGATGATTTTTTTAATTTACATTAATAATAGAAGAATCTAATGTTAAATTGAAGGTTATTAAAATTGGCCTCCTTTCAAGTTGTCTGAATGTTAGATCTTTTTTCTTTTTTTAAGTATATCTTTCCTTAATTGCAAAAGAATAAGGTTACACTTAATTATTATTTAGAATTTGTATAGCATATTTGTAAAGGCAAAGATTTGAAGTTGTACCTTAGTTGAAGTAGCCATGATTTGCTGCCTTCTCAACATCAAGTAGATGTCTAGTATGCACCTCAAATGTAACATCCCCAAAATACTACTAATATTCACCCCTCCCCACATGCTCTTCTTCCAGTCCCCCCCACCTCAGTTAATGGCAACTCCATTCTTTTAATTGCTTGGGTCAAAACTTTGAGGTCATCCTTGACTCCTTTCTTCCTCTCATACTTCACCTTCAATCCACCAATACATCTTGCCAGCTCTACCCTCAAAATGCATCCCCAAATATGCCGCCAACTTGGTCCTACTTGCTATTATCCCTCACCCGATCATTGCAACATCCTCATAACTGGGTTTTCCTTCCCCTATCCTTGCCCCTTTGGTCTATTTTCCGCACAGCAGTCAGAATGATCCCATTGAACAACTTCAGTTAGATCTTCCTCTGCTTAACCACTTCCCTTCCCCCACCATGGTTGCCCAATCACTCAGAGCAAAAGCCAAAATCCAGACAAAGACCTTTATGAACTTTCTAATCCAACCACCAGACCTTTTTCTTCTTCTGTGGGGCTTTGTACTTTGAATGGTCTCCACATTCTCTTCCCCCAGACATCTGCAAGGCATGTTCCTTCACTCTCTGTCTTTAGGTCTTACTCAAATGTCACTTTCTGAGTGTGGCCTTCTCTGACAATTTTATCTAATATTGTAACTCCCATCCCAATATATCCTTCCCCCTTTCTGCTTTATTCTCCTATTCCCTTCAACACTATACACAATCCCCTGCTATACCTAAAGTAATCTAACATGTTGTTTACCATCTGTCTCCCTCTCCAACATGGGAATTGTGGGGACGAGGGGGAGAGATCTTTATCCCTTTTATTCAGGACTCTATTTTCAAGGTCTGGCACAGAGTAGGGGCTCAATAAATATTATTGTTGTCTAAAAAAATATGAAAAGAACTTCCAGGTGTCTTTACCGTAACACCAGGGACAATTCTGCTTCTAAACTCCCATCTTGCCAGCATAGCATTCTTTTCCTAGTGGACATTTCAGACTATTAGAATAGAGCAGCAACTGTGGCCAAGGGGAGTTGGATGGCAAGGTGGGTGGCACTCAGGCTTACACATGATTCCTCTCGATGGCTGTCAGTCTCTTTTAGCTTAAACAAACCACAGCAGCTTTATAAAGAGGTATGAGCACCCAGTAAAATCATGCGTGCGATTGGCCAGTAAAAACTTCTCAAAGGAGATTGGTTCCGAGACCAACTAAATTTCCCCAAGGATTACTGACTACAGAGGAACCCATCCCCAGCCCACAAACGATGAATCTGAAAGTGTTCAGGTATCGTGAAGGTTATGCAAATCAATGAGGCCCTGGTGGCAACATGGAAAGACCACAGTCCTTACGCCAGGCAGCAGCTACCAGCTAAATTTGCCATGCCAGATCACCAGATCTTCTGATTTTTTTTTTCAAGAAAAATCAGACTCTAGATTTCACATAAAATCCCTCAAATGTAAAAAGTTGGCCTCTAACTCAAATTCAAAACAACAACCACCATATACTCTGAGCCAAACAAAACAGCTTCTAACCACACTCAGCTGTGATTCAACCTCTGCCTTATAGGCCGATGAAAACTAAACCCAATTCTGAGAGAAGCAAACCAAAGTAACCAAACTTCTGCCTTCCCTAATCTTCTGTTAAATTCCTTTCTCTCAGAAAAGAGTCTTCAAGATGTCCATGCCCCGGTCAGAAAGCTAGCCATAAGGAACTTGATACTCTGGTCTTAAAACTCAACATCTATGTGAGCATGTTACCTTTCTCAACTAGCTGGGGAAACGCCCCCTCCCGCCCTCTCCCCCAACCCCCCCACTCCCCGTCACCCCAGGTGAGGTTCACGATCCCTTAGCAGGGTCCTACATATCCTTGGCTTCTGCAGTGGAGATGCGGTGGAGAACACTGAGAATGGTAGAGAAATTCTCACCAACAGCAAAGGAGAAAAGGAATTCTGCAGGTGCAAGAGACTGAGGGAGTGGGGCAGTCTATGTGTGTGTAAGGAACACAGTCTGAGCCAAGAACTGAGGAGTCAATCGTTACCCAAATCGTTCAGTCGACTATGAGCCTCTCAAAGCTGGGACTATATTTAATTCATCTTTGTATGCTTAGAATTGACCGCAGTACCTGACACACAGTAGGTACTCTATCAGGTATTGGACAAAAGCAATCACTTTCTCTATCATGACAGAATAAGGGAAAGATTCTCAATCCAATCATAAATTAGTAGCCTCAAAACTTCCCAGGAAGCTGCAAAGTGAAATTTAACACTGCAGGACAGTGTTGTGATTTGCCATTTCAGAATTACAGACTTTAGTGTTCTTTAAATTATTATAATAGAAGGAAGGGGAAAGATGAAAAATTAAAATCTAGTGCCTATATTTGATCAATTTTAAGAAGCAGAAAAAGATCCAATCCCAATAGGAACAGGTAAAACATCTGAGAATTCCCCGAGGTATGGATAAAACTGTTTTACAGCATTGTTTCCCCCAGACACATATTTTTTAAATGCAATGATTTTAGCAAGGGTTGGAGAACTGTTATTTGTTAGATGAAGAATATGTAATTAAACCCACCATTCTGAAAGAAAAGCTTTGTGAGGACTTTTTTTTTTTTAATCTTCTGTGGCTGGACTGGTAATTTTTTCCTGTCTCACACCTACTCAAAACCCAGGGGATCTGTCCTTGATGTCTGGCATGAATATAATTACAGTACAGATCTCTAGTGCATAGTTCAATCACAGCAGACAACTACTGATTTGTGTGTAAATCAAAATACACATAATTTTCTCTAGTCTGGGATTGTTAAAATGCATTAACAGGCCAGAGTTTCATGTTTCAGATATGGCAACAGTGGGGGTGATGCTTGTTTTGCTTTGTATTTTTTATTTTCCTTTTTCCTTTCCCCCCCAAGAACTGAGATAAGCCCTTTCTGAGCAGGAAAGCTCCCCCAACTTGTTCCAACAAATTCTCGTTCAATTTCGCACTAGGTCACACAGAATCAGAGGACAGATGTAACCATGACTGTGGGGAGAGCAGGGGTGTTGAGGTTGCCTGCAAGACAGCTCCCGCTCTCTCTTGTTTTGCTGTTACAGGGACTTTGCTGAAGCTGACTTTTTTTTTTTCTCTTATGAGTGACAAAACTTCCCAGTACAAAAATCTTTAAGGATCTCAAAAGGTATTTTCTTCAGGTTTTCCTTTCAGTAGCAATAGTAATAACACAAAGTGTTCATTCCCTTCTTCTCTACACAAAACACTCTCTGACAGCTAAGAGACCACATTTTAATAAAAAAGGGCAAAGTAGGCAACGAAAAGACCCGGGTATGGTACTGGCTCCACCACAAAGCTGAGGAAGTCACATACCTTCTCTGGGCTCTGGATTTCTGTCTAGAAAAATGGGACTGGGCATCAGTGGTTTTCAAATTGTGCACAATGGAAGTCTGGGTGTAGAGACTGGAGAAAACTACATGGGACTTAGGACCCCATTCCCATCACCACACTTTAGCTACAATCGGCAAGTCCATATGTGTTTACATATTGGATTGCTGTATTAGATTTCCCCTTAGAGAAAGGGTTTCATATGTTTGAAAAAAAATCTGTCTTTTCCAATTCTCACCGTCCATAATTCTGTGACTTCTTTCTCTGACAGGAGACAGCCTCAATTTTCTGCAGTGCAAGTGTTCATTAAAGCAGACCACCAAGTAAAATGGGGAACTAGTTTATGCATGATGGTTTTCTTCAATATAATCACCTCTACCATCAAAAACATGAATTTTTTTAGGCATTCATTCATGCACACAGTGCCATGTAGGTTACTTACTAGTACTAGCAAACTTGGCAACTTTTGTTTTAAATCCGACTGAATGGTTTTTACAGATTTTGGAAAGGAGAAATATTTTGGTTTTTTATTCAAAATAAATATTTTATGCATATATATTTATTTTTTATTTATCTATAATTAACATACAGTGTTATATTAGTTCCAGGTGTTACAATAGAATGATTCAACAATTCTATACGTTACACAGTGCTCATCAGGATAAGTGTACTCTTAATCTTTTTGTATTTTGCCCATCCCCCCCACCCCATGCACCTCTCCCCTCTGGCAACCACCAGTTTGTATTTAAGAGCCTAGGGTGGGTTTTTTTTTAATTTGTCTCTTTTTTCCTTTGTTTGCTCATTTGTTTGGTTTCTTAAATTCCACACATGAGTGAAGTCATATGATATTTGTCTTTCTGTGACTGCCTTATTTCACTTAGCCTTATACCCTCTAAGTCAATCCATGCTGTTGCAAATGGCAAGATTACATTCTTTCTTACGACTGAGTAATATTCCATTATATATACATACCACATCTTCTTTATTCGTTCATCTACTGATGGACACTTGTGTACTTCCATATCTTGGCTATTGTAAATAATGCTGCAATAAACATAGGGATGCATATATCTTTTCAAATTAGTGTTTTTGTTTTCGTTGGATAAAATACCTAGTAGTGGAATTACTAGATCATATGGTAATTCCATTTTCAATTTTTGAGGAACCTCCATATTGCTTTCCACAGGGGCTACACCAATTTGCATTCCCACTAACAGGGCACGAGGGGTCCTTTTTTTTAGAAAAGAGAAATCTTGATAATTCTGTTAATGTGGTATAGCTAACAAGTAGCAGTGGCAGAAATGAAAGTGGATAATTAATTTGAAAATGTTACTGTAACACAAACTATAATGATCAATAAACAAATGGTCTCATCTGGAACCACTTTACCAGGGGATGTTTAAGCAATCCCTGTAGAACCAAACAGGGAAGTATCACAGCTGTATGAAAATGAGAAACCAGATTTTAGCATCCATTTCAAGTGGGAAGTGATTCTTCCCAGGAAAAGGGGTCTAAATGCCTACCAATACCACAGGCATAAGAAAGAACACTGAACCCCCCAAAATATAGAATATGAATTCCAAAGAGCAAGCAGCTGCTGGGGTAGGAGAGGAAATCAAGTTCAGAGTAGGAAAAGGGAGATGCAGCACTGTATATCCACAGTCAGAATTTGCAATTCACACGAAGGGAGTAAAGGCTTTCATAGAAATTAATTATGGAAGCCCAGTAATCAAAATGCACTTTCAGAACTACTTAAACAAAGATTAAGACTTAGACTAAAGATGATAAAGCTAAAAGAGGATCTCTTAGACCAGACCAAAAGAATGAAAAGAAATGGACCATATTACCATAGCCATACCAGTTGGCATAATCACTAGGTCCTCTGTGAGGAGAAAACAGAGATAAATACTGAAATCAGCTCAAATCTCTTTTATTCCATTATCCATCTACCTTGTTGAATAAACATTGTTGCCAAGGCTAAAATGCAATTCTTTAAAAGCAAGAAACTGTAAAGAATAAATGTTAGTTTATCCTTTCCTTTTCTCTCATCTATTTTCTCCTAAATTTTTCTATTTTTGAGCTGGTTAGGCTAACAAATTGAGCAATTCGGTTTTCCTCTGAGTCTTCAGATCAGCACAATTCTTGGTCTGCTGACATTTCCCAAAACAAAAAGCCTAACTGCCTCAAAACTAGAATAGAATGTGAAAAGATGACTCCTGCCCATGCGAAACAGCCCAGGTACTCCAGAGACCAAATAATTTTAAATGCTTTAATGGAGGGCTTTAGAATGCTGGAAATCGTATATGCAACCACAAATGATAAAGTTGGATTTCTTCTCAAATGTCTCAGAAATTCCTAAGAAGTGGCCCTATCATTATTTAAAATCTATCTTCCATCATGGTCGTTAAAAAAATTTGCACCATATAGCATTCAGTACCATAGTATAGTTAGCCTACTAGGAGAATATTTGATGTAAGAAAAATCACCTAAAAAGCAGGTAGCACATGGGTACCAGTCTGACTACAGATGACAGTTCTGTGGCTCCTGGAACCAATTAAAGAACATCCTTTGGGGTCCACTTAAATCTAAAGTCATTTGGAATGGTTGTTAGCGCTGTTTGGCAAATATTTCTGGTTTACCCTATTGCCAGACACAGGGTAGATTACATTTTCTGGCCCCCTTATGGTGTGTGGAGTCATGTGACTAGTTATGGTCAATGACTTGTGAACAGAGGGTAATAATTTACCTTCAAAAAGGAGCATTTAGCTGATAATGCAAGACCTCTCTTATCTGTCTGGTACAGTGACCAGAAGTCTTTGTGATAGAGACTGTTCCATCTATTTAGATCCTAGAGTGACTCTGATGAACAGAGTCCCCACTCCCAGGTGTGAAAATACAAAGAACATATAGCACAAGGGAGAAGTAAATCTTTGTTGTTTTAGGCTGCTAAGATCTGGGAACTGTTTGTTACTGCAGCATTATTTAGCCTATTCTAATTGATACAATGCTCCATAGGTTTGGCTCTCCTTGATTCAGGAGGAGTATGCACAAGAATGGACTACAACAAGAAACTACAAGAACTGCCCCAATCATCACTGGGAATCTTCCAAATCAAGGATTATGCTAGATCTTTCAGAGGGTCTCAGGCTAACTACCTTCACTCCTATACCCCATATCCCTAAGCCAAAGGAACATGCAAGGGTCTCTAGGCTTTCAATCCATTGTTCCATCAACTAAACTGCTTTTATGGAATGGGTTTACTCCCTGTCTTCTTTACCCAAAATGTTTTGGACAATTAAAAAATAAAACAGTAAATCCTGCAAAGTGCCTTTAAGGGATTTTAATGTAAAAGTTCTTTGTAGCTTCCATAGGAGAGAAAGTTTGGCAGGTTAATTCCCTTTCAGTACTAAAAATTGGCATGTTACATGAGAACATATTAGCATAGGATATTTTTTCCTCATAAAGCATTAATTTCAGGCTGTTCATAGCAGAATATTTGATAATTATCTTGAAAAAATAGGTCTTAAGGCTAGTTTTGATGGGGAAGGGAATTCCTTTCATCTTCTGTTTCTATTCAGCGTTTATTTATCATAGCAGGGGGTTGTCATGATAACCACCTCAAATGCAGTTCTCCTTGACAAGTCACCACAACTTTTCAGGATTCGGGATTTTTATCCACTCTTTCTCCAGATCTGTGATTTCAAGTTATTTCAAAGAATTTTAAGTTGAGTGCCTTTGAGGAAAAAAAAAATTCTTTTATTTCGACCAAAAAAAAAAAAAAACCATCAAAGTAGAAACAGTTTGACAGAGACCATTACTACAAGAAAAATATAAAATGAGGAAAGCTGAAATGCTGTTTCTTTATCTTTTCCATTTTTTTTAAGCTGACAGAGTATATGGAAACAATTTAAACAAGATAGTCAGGTAAACCTCTAACCCTCAGCAACCATGAGCTTCAAAAAGTGTTCTTTAAATGTAGCCATTGGAATAGAGTTTTATGTTTATCTATTTCCCCTCTGGTCTCCTCTTATGGCAGTAATATGTTTTTTAAATGCCTAAAACCTTTCTTAGAACCTAAGAATTCCCCTAGATTTCATGAATTAATGCAAATGGTAATCACAAGTGCAAATGAGTAATTGGTAACACAAGTACCCATCTGTGCATGCAATTAACTGCTAGAGCAAGTAATTGCCTGTTTTTACAAGAGCCTACTTAGAAACCTCAACTTAAGGGCGCCTGGGTGGCTCAGATGGTTAAGTGTCTGCCTTCGGCTCAGGTCATGATCCCAGGGTCCTGGGATCGAGTCCCACATCGGGCTCCCGGCTCAGCGGGGAGCCTGCTTCTCCCTCTGACCCTTGCCCCTCTCATGCTGTTTCTCTCTCGCTCTCTAAAAAATGAATAAAATCTTTAAAAAAAAAAAGAAACCTCAACTTAAGCATATCGTTTTTGAATAATTCTGCCATAACACAACAGCAAAACTTTTACTCGGGGACAAATCCTGTTAAACAAGCAGCCAAACACCCTATAATTTTTTAGTTTTTTAAAGATCATTCCTAAGAAGACACCCCACAGTAATTGATTTCAAAAGAGTCTCCTACTTTGACATGCTCAGGACCTTTTCCAAGCAAAGCATGCCATTTGTCCGGAAGAGACCAGCAAGCTAATCCTCATGCTGATGGCTCTCTAAGCACCTTCAGGAGATTTCTGAAAGTTTGGATAATTTTCTAATTAATTCATTCAGCAAGTATTTGTTGAACATCTACCATAGACAAAGTCTTCTAGGCTCCATGCAGAATATAAAAATGAATTAGAACATGGTATCTTCTCTTAAGGACCTTACACTCCATCGGGAAATAGAAGACTTCAAGCTTATTACCTAAAACACAAGAAGCTTTGTCATTCAAGGACTGTGAAAGTGTATCTGTTACCTTACCAGGCCGCACCTGTCTGACAAAACAGGCACATATTTTTGGTAAAAATTACAATTGCAACAAAAAGTATCCTTGATCTGAGCCTTCACCAAGCTATGTCCCTGGCCCCCAACCCCACAGATGGGCCAGCTCGCCTTTCCTTTGCAAGGTCATCCACTCTCCTTGTTGGTCATTGCTTTTCTTTATAGGCTATTGACTTTGTTTCCCTCACATGCTGCCAGAAGCCTTAATCCACAGCTGTTTTTTGATCCCTTGCCAAGCTGCTACTTCCTTGCCATTGCCAAATGCCCTGCTGTTCCTCTCATTACTGCCTCTTGCCTTTAAATACCACCTATATACTAACAGCTCCTAAATTAAGGTTTTCAGCACAAACCTCTCCACTGAACCCCACACTCCTCTATCCAACTGCCTTGTCAGCACCTCCACTTAGGTATCTGAGAGTCACATCACACTGTTTCCTAAAACTAACCCAAACCTGCTCTTCATACCACTTCCCATTCTCAGTGATGGGCAGTCCCAAACTTGAGAGTCATCCTTGCCTCCTCTCTGCCTCTCACACCAGGCATCCAAACCATCTGCCCAGCTTTTTGACTCTATCTTCAGATATATCCAGACACCTACCACTTCTTACACTCCTGCCCTTACCACCCTGGTCCAAGCTGCCATCATTTTTTGCTGGATTATTGCAATCATCTCCCAACTAGGCTTCCTGCTTCCACCCACACCCTTCTAGAAGTATTCTCCCACTCTGTCATCAGAGTGGTCCTTTTAAAAGTCAAATTATGTCACTCTTTTGATCAAAACCCTCAAATGGCTTCCCATCTCACTCAGAGTCAAACAGAATTCCTTTCAAGAATCTACAAGATCCCTCATTATCTGCCCCACAATTCCATCTTTCTTTTATCATCTCCTGCACCAACGCCACCCCTAGTCACTGTGATTCAGCAAACTGACTTCCTTGTTGCTCCCTGCACACACCAAGTGCATGCCTGTTCTCACTCGCTGGGATGCTTTTCCCCGCCTGCCGATGTAACTCATTCCCACACTTCTTTCAGGTGCCTTTTATCAGAGGGGTCTGCCCTGAGCTCTGAGGTAATAGTGACTCCTGCCCACTGCCCACTACCACACTTCTGAGCCCCTTATCCTGTGCTCTTTTGGTCTATAACCCTTCTTCTATATGACATACATTTATGTCATATATGTATGTAAGTCTGTGAGTGCTGAAGTTTTGTTCTGCTAGTCTCTCTAGCATTCCAAACAGTGCCTGCCTCATAGCTTCATGTGTGAATGAATGAATGAATGAATGAACAGATGAGCATTCCGAGGGTGGAAGAAGTTCCTCTCCCCATTAGAATTACAATTCTTATAAAGCTTTCAAAAAGGTGTCCTTGCTCTCTCAGTTCTTCTCCCTGCCTTGCAAAAAAAAAAAAAAAAAAGAACAGTATCGCCCAGATTGCCACACCCTGGAGAGTTACTCTCAAAAACAGTAAACCAACATGCTAGGATGGAGTCAGCACTCCTCAAATCTCTTACCTCAGGTTGAATTCCTGGCCTTCGAAGGATACTGCCCAAGAAGCTTGAGGGAGTTCATTGTTTGAGTCTTTACCCCACTGCTCTGGTGCCCAGATTTCACTCACCATCCTCTTCCTTTCTCTCCTTCGCCAACCATCAGGTCTTTGTGGTGATAAGACTCCTGATCAGCCCAAATCTCCTGCCTCAGGCCTCCTCTGGGAACCTCACTCCACAAATGAGAACATAAAATGAAAAAAAGTAACCTCAAAAACTAATGATGTATTGTATGGTGATTAACATAACATAATAAAATTAAATTAAAAAAAAAAGAAAAAAGTAACCTCCTTCCCTCAACCTCACACCTACCCATCAACAAATTCAGGAAGCAACAACCTTGATTAATACTGAGCTCAGAATTTCAGATACTCAGCTTCCTCACTAGAGAAAATGAAGCATCATCTTCCTGATTAAATAATTAAAGAAACTAAGAAAGCATGACAAAGTGGATAAAAAAAATAGAAAAGGGTTAAAATCTTCAGAATTCAACTACTTAAGAAGAGTACAAATGAAAAGGAAACTTTCCCAGATGCTAAGAGGGACTTTTTTTTTAAATGTCTGTGAATATGTATGTTAAATAGTCTATGCTTTGTCAAAATCAGGGGACCATTTTTAAAGATTTAACTTGATTTATTCCATCATTTCTAAGGTAGGAAAGTTTGAACCATTATCAAACTTCAGCTGAATAAATTCAATATATGACTCTCATGTCCCTTACATCCAAGTTAATAAGCTTACTTTTAAAATTATGATTCAAAAATTTAATAGGCATGTCACTATATACTTTCAAATCTGTACCAATAAAATTGTTCTGTATATTTTAAAGACACATCCAGTAGATCACAGAGCACAATCCTGCTGTTCAAAAACAGCAAGATTTGAGGAAGAAGAGAATGATAATAGAAGGGCAAATTATTAAAATGGACCAAGTTCTATGGCACAAGTTTCTCTTTTCGCTTAAGTACTGGCCCTTCTGCATGAAAAAAAGAACATGAATTTTTTTCTTTTTTTTTTTTTTTAAAGATTTTATTTATTTGACAGAGACACAGCGAGAGGAGGAACACAAGCAAGGGGAGTGAGAGAGGGAGAAGCAGACTCTCCACTGAGCAGGGAGCCCGGTGGGGGGCTCGATCCCAGGACCCTGGGATCATGACCTGAGCCGAAGGCAGACGCTTAACGACTGAGCCACCCAGGCACCCCTCCCTTGGTATTTTAAACAGCCTAAATATAAGCTTTATTCTTTTTGTTTTATTTTATTTTATTGTTTTATTTTATTTTATTTATTTATTTATTTATTTTTTTTTTACAGAGCGAGAGAGCACGGGGGGAGCAGCAGAGGGAGAGGGAGAAGCTGGCTACCTGCTGAGCAGGGAGCCCGATGTGGGGCTCGATCCCAGGACCCTGAGACCATGACCTGAGCCAAAGGCAGACGCTTAATGACTGAGCCACCCAGGCGCCCCTTTTCTGCCTGTTTCTTAACTAGATTATTTTTTTTGGTGTTGAGTTGCATAAGTTCTTTATATAAGTGGATACTAACCCTTTATTGGGTATGTCATTTGCAAATATCTTCTCCCATTCTGTAGGCTGCCTTTTAGTTTTATTTTATTTTATTTTTATTTATTTATTTGACAGAGAGAGACACAGCGAGAGAGGGAACACAAGCGAGGGAGTGGGAGAGGGAGAAGCAGGCTTCCCGCTGAGCAGGGAGCCTGATGTGGGGGCTCGATCCTAGGACCCCGGGATCATGACCTGAGTCGAAGGCAGACGCTTAACGACGGAGCCACCCAAGTGCCCCATGAATTTTTTTCTTATCATAAAACTTTCTCAAAATGGAAAAACAACCCTATGTAGGAAAAAAAAGTAGGAACCAATAGGAGGTCCTTTTGTAATAAATAACCTTATGCTTTCTGCTTCCACACTAGAAGACCAGATAGCTTCAGTGAAAGCACAATTACATGGGGAGCTCTGAGCAGTCAAAGCACAGATTTTCCCCTTGAGTTCTGGATCCACAAAAAGAACATTAAATAAAGTGCCACATGCTCACATTTTCATTTTAATTACCTTTTTAAAATGCAAGGATTTTTGAGCCACATGGGACTCATGTACATTTTCAACCACACAGGACTCAATATTTTAAATCATTAAGTTCTCATTACACCCTCCTGCAGTTCCTACACTACCCTAGCTATATTTAATATGATGTGTTTAAGTAACTTGCCTAAGCCCATTTAAGAAATTTAGTAAAAGAGCAAACATGAGACCTGCAACAGCAATTCTGCATACTAGCTCAGTGACCTTGGAATCCAAACCTCTATGTGTCCCTATAAAAGGAGAAAGTTGGTCCAGAACATTCACAGCATATCTTCTAGCCCTAACAGGCAATGATTCCCTATTCTTGATTTTCGGTGTGAACTTTTTCTCTCTCTATTGTGTTTCAGTTTAAGACTCTCAAAATTCAACATCATTAGTTCTCTCTAAAGGCATCTTGAGGATAAGCCCCTTGAGTTTCTATCCAACAAAAATCCCATCCAGATAAGTGCCTGTTCCTTTTTTAATCTCTTAGAGGAAACTTTTGACATCGGTGAAAATGGACACCTTCTCTGGCCACACTATCCAATAACCCACAGTATAACCCTACTCTTATGGATTTAATGTTTGTGCCCGCCTCACCCCAAACACAATGCATATGTTGAAATCCTAACCCCCAGTGTGATGGTATTAGGAGGTGGGGCCTTTAAGGTAATTAGGTCACGAGGGTAGAGCCCTCATGAATACGATTAATGCCCTTAAAAGAGAAGACACAGAGCTTTTTCTCTCTGTTGTTGCCATGTGAGAACACAACAAGAAGACTGCCATCTGCAATCCAGGAAGACACCAGATCTGCCAGCACCTTGATCTTAATCTTCTCAGCCTCCAGGACTGTGAGAAATAAAGGTTTGTTGCTGAAGCCATCCAGTCCATAATAATTTGTTATAGCAGCCCTAACTACGACACCTACCATTCTTTGTATCATGGAGCCTTCTTTCACCTCTAAGATTTCACTGAACTAAACAATTTTAGTTCTTCTTATCTTTTCTCCATAGTTGTTTTCCTACACTTTTATATTTCCTTCACCCTTCAAATTGTTCATTTCTTAAAAGCCTCAAGTGATGTAATAATACGAATGTCTGATTTATACTGTTTGAGTGAAAACTTTCCTTGATCTTCCTGCATGCTAGGAATCTCTTTTTCATCCAATGTAGGGAATTGTGGTTTTTTTGTTTTGTTTTAATTCATCACATTCAGCTGTATTATTGCCCTTTAGCTAGTTTATTTCAATATCTCTAACTCTCTGATTACTCTTCCCTATAATTAGTAGTTATCTATTCTCTTTTTTTATAGCTTAATTTTCCTCCAGAAGTAAAATAACTTATATCCAATGACAGAACAAGGATCTGGCTGCGATTGCCTTGTTATGAACTGTGTCCCCTCAAAATTCATATGTTGAAGCCCTAATCCCCCATATCACAGAATATGACTGTATTTGGAAGTAGGACCTTTAAAGAGAGAATTTACATTAAAGGAGGTCATTAGGGTGGGCCCTACCCAATAACTGGTATCCTTAAAAAGGAGGAAATTTGAATGCAGACATGTACAGATAGAAAACCATATGAAGATATAGGAAAAGACAGCCATCTATATGCCAAGGAGAGAGGCCTCAGAAGAAACCAACCCTGCTAACACCTTGATCTTGGACTTCTAGCCTCCAGACTATGAAAAAACAAATTTCTGTTGTTTAAGCCAGATGGTCTGTGTTATTTTGTTATAGCAGCCCTAGAAAATTAATACAGGCCTCTGTCCTAGTTGTGACCTTGGAAAAGAGAATATTATTACTTTGCCCTCTATACCCACTGCTGCTGGAAAGAAGAGTAACTGGGGACTATGCCTCTTTCCAGCACACAAACATTATTGGTAGCTAACATGGTATCCTACCATCTTCACCTTCATGCCTGGTCTTATTGATAAAGGCCAGATTTAGGACTTCCATGAGCACCTTCTTCAGTGAATTAAACTAGATCTTCGATATTTTCCTTTATTTTCTCCTTTATAGTCAAAGAATCATTAACAGCCTCATAAGTCCAAGGTAGGCAGCTAAAGAGCCAAAGATTTTCCTGAAGAGAAATGGAACCAAATTTATTATGACCATTTTTCCACTTATCCTATCCCCAGTGGCCACCGTATGGCATGTTTTCCCAAAGTTTATGTTCTAGGAGTCCAGATCAGTAGCAGCCCAAGAGAAATCAGCTCTTTTCAGAGAAACCTAATATTCGAGCCTATTATCAAGACCAGAATATTTCTAAGAGGAGGGGCTTACTCCTCAGATTTTCCACTAAACAATTTAATAGTGATCTTTTCATTTTTCCATCCATTCACTTTTTCAAGGAACATTTATTAAGGACCTAGTATGTGCAAGGCTCTGCATAGGGACCAGGGCTACAAATGATAATAAATCACCAGCACATCAAAAACCCAAAAGGAGTCCACCAGGAAGCTAGATCATGAAGGTATTCAAGAAAAGGAACAAGGAAATTTATAGAAATAAGAATTTTAAGATTACGAGAGAAAAAGATTCCAAAGACCAGATGTCTTATTTTTCCAGGAAATTTTTAAGTTTAGAAAATCAAAACAAACATATCACTTTTCTTGGCAGATATTCAGATATGATGGGTAAACTAAGTCATGTCATGTCTCACAAAGAGATAAGATATATGGATTTCTTTTCCTCTGCCTCCTTCCCTCCCTGACAAATATACCCATCCATTCTTTTGCAACTCCCCCGAGCAGATAATGTACATTCAGATAATGTAGGCAAATTATTTTACAAAATGTACTTCAATTTTTTGAGCCTTTTAACACTAGGCAATCCTTGTTACTTTCTTTGAAACAAGTTTCCACTAGGCAGCGGGAATAACGAAGCACAATGTGCTGGGAGCAGTTTCCGTTTGTTGTCTGGGTGAGGAGGAATGGAGGTAGCAGTAGCAGCTTCCATGGAGGGGGCACAGCCCAGAGGGAACAGTGCTGCTTTTTCATGCCACACTGTGAGAGAATCACGCAGACCGCTACAGGAAGGGGGAAGATCCTGAACCCACTCAAGAGAGCGCCTCAAGGGCAGTGGTGTTCTCTCTACAGGCACGTGATCAGGAACAAAGGAGTCTTTATTCATCTCTACTGCACTGGTTTGCTTTCTATTCCTTATGAGCAGCTGAAAAAGACCATGAGCAGCCCTTTTAATCAGCTGTGGAAGAGATGAAAGGTTTCAGAAGAGAGAAGCTGTCATTTCTGAGAATGGTTTATTCACATTATAGAATAATCTTTAAAGAAAAGAATTGTATGGGACTGATCTTTTAATTATAGAGGGGTAAATGCATCTGTGAAATCCATCAATTTCACTTTGGATTAAATACTGTTTCGTTAAAGCCAGATACTCAGTAAACAAAGATCTCAATTTCGAAATGGCTTCTCTCCCTAATACATGATGTCAAGCTAACCCTCTTCCCCAACCCACCCCCAAATTCCAGTTGCTATCTGAGAAACAGCAAGAAGAAAAATACACAACTTTTAGAGATGGGATTTGGGGGCCTTCGATGTGTTCCATGTGCTACCAAGCAAGTTCTGGATTCTCAAACATCAGATCAATTCTCAATTATCTGTGAATAACTTTATGATCACAGGGTCTTGAAGGGTGTATTTTATTATTTATCAAAAAATCCCATCACATTTTCATCCAATCCATGAATCACAGTCCAGATCTGGCCAAAGAATACAAGTAGGAATCTTACCTTAGAATTTTTGGCGTACCTCCACAGTGCTGATAGACACAGATATTCAATAAATATTTATTGAATTGAAATGACGCCATTCACAACTCTGGGAACTCCACCACCCCAAAATTTTAAATCACAGTTTCTTCTAGTTCAGCATGAATAGCAAGCATAAAAACAATGCCTGGCCCTTAGCCAGTTTTATCCTTGCTGATTCATATTTTATATACTTCCTCTATTAAGACAACCCAGAAGCAATTCTCCTATCCATACACAAGTAGACCAAGGGCTTTCTGAGGCCAATTTCCCTTTCCTAATATTTCTGGATCGTGAGTCAACCTTGTTACTTGGGGGAGTTTGGAGATTTTGCAAGTTCCCATCTCAGGAAATCCAATTTCCATTTGAAGGGAATAGAAGAGGAAGGGAGGGGAAGGGAGGGAGGGAGGAAGGAAGGAAGGAAAGAAAAAAGAGGAAGGAAGATAGCTAAAGGAAAAGAAGACCCTCAGTCTTTTCAAGAACTATTTCTTTTCTGTCAATCTTTTGGTTACTTTTCATTGACATCCTACTCCAACGGGGATATTTACACAATATTTTAATATCCCTCCTCTGTGTCATTCCTTAACTTTGCAATCCATAGAGATACTTTAATAGATGACATTTAGACAGATGGCTTCCCAAAGGTGAGTTGATTCTTCCTAGTATTTAGCAAATTTTTATTCTGAAGCATTCTCATTTTGAATCTCTTGGCATCAGTTAATCTCTCGGCAAAGTTGGTGCCAAGTTTTGGTTCCTCCTGTTTGCAAAATCTCCTGGGTCAACTGTTCCTAGTGGGCAGGATCCAGGTGCTCAGAACACTTCTGTGTTGATATACCCTGTGATGAGTGTCTCTTCTGTCCCCACATTATTGTTCATTATTCTCAGGCACTTCCCTGAGCAATCAGGAGCTGGACTCCAGGAACTCTCTTCAAGATGATCTCCTAACTAGCTTCCAGACATATTTTCATCCACTTTCTTCTTTTTTTTTTTTTTAAGATTTTATTTATTTTTTAGAGAGCGAGCGAGAGAGAAACAGCATGAGAGGGGAGAGGGTCAGAGGGAGAAGCAGGCTTCCCGCTGAGCCGGGAGCCCGATGTGGGACTCGATCCCAGGACCCTGGGATCATGACCTGAGCCGAGGGCAGACGCTTAACCATCTGAGCCACCCAGGCTCCCCATCCACTTTCTTCTTAAATCCTCTTCTAAAAAATTTTTGAGACTAACCTGCCCAATTTTAATCTATCTAAGGAAAAGAAGAAGTGGATAGTACTAAGAAATTTACTCTTTATGAGGGAAAAGCATAATTATCTCACATGTTGTAACTTTTGTTTCTTCTGCACTTCCATAAAGCTAAAGGGCTGATCAGGGAGACTCAGGGGCCAACTCTGGGCCAATATAGTCCTGTGTTCACTGAAAAGGTGGTGTCAATTCTCAGTCCCTGACTCATCCATTTCTATTTGCCCTGCTGCCAGGTAATAACCTACACTGACCTCTCAGGCAGGTGGAATTTCCCTAAGATGGAATAGACTCCACTGGCATGGGGAAGCTCTTGTGAAAGACTGGTTCACATTCAGCATTGCGTATATTCTTAATATTATATTCTTATACTGTATTATATGCAATTGTGTTTTCCCCTCTTACAAAGTCACCTCTATGAGAGGATATCAACTCTTTAAGGGAAGGACTATGTTTAATTGAACATGGTTTTCCCAGTGCCTTACACATAGTAGATGTCCAATAAATAATAGTTCATTTTCACTTATTGTTACAGGGTCATCAGGAACTCAGCAAGAAGACTTGAAGTGAAGGGAAGGAGCTTAATAAACCTCACTCAAGGAATAACATTTAATAAAATAAAGCAATGGGAGAGTGTCCTCTGGAATCATCAAAGGAAGAAAATCCAAAAACAGGCTGGGGAGTAAGAGGTATAGTAGAAGAGAGGCAGTGCTAGCAAAAGGGATAAATATCTTTAAAAAAGAAGAAGAAACTGGTCTAACTTAAGACTAGACATCCAAATGTCATCCTAGAACATGGAACAGCTAAAAAAGATAAAGAATAGATTTAATCATTAGGGGTCACCTGTCCTTCCCATATTCCCCTACTCTATACTACATCAAAGCTCCCCCTCCACCAGGATTGATGTGTATCAGCTATTAGCCTCCCTCTTTTCCTTGTGTCTGAGTGAGCTTGCTTCCCTTCCCCTCCCTTATAACCCTTTAGACATGCACTATTTGATCTTGATAGGGTTTTTCTCTCTCCACCTCCATTCCCTTCTTTGAAAAGTAAACCATTTGGAATGGCCTCTTTCTTACCACTCTCTTCATTAGCTCTATCACCACCACTCTACAGTGGAGACTTAGGTTCATGCTTCATGTTTTACCTCCCTACCCACAGGTATTTAACCAGGCCTAATCTTTAGACCTAACCTTTACTGACCAGCAGTGCCCATGTAACTAACTCAAATAACCTACATTTTAGTCTCTGTGAACTATAAGGAATTTCATGGAAGATCCCAGACCCTTCCCTGCTGCTGGCTGCCATGATGAATGGCTATGTTTATTCTTTTGTTGTCTCTGTCATTAATGTGGTGTGTTCTGGGAATCAAGCAAAATAAAAATATAACAAGAATTCTGCTATCTTAAAATGAGGGCCACTATTGGAAGGACTATAGCATAAAAATATAGTGCTCTGGTGTCTGCTGGTCTTAGATTTGAATCTCAGCTCTATTGTAAGACTTTCAGCAGGTTACTGAACTGAGTCTCAGTTTTCTTACCTATAAAAGGAAACAATAATACCACCTTCCTCACAGGGTTGCTGTAGGCTTTTAATCACTCTTCTGTCTACATTACCTCCAATCACAGAATTGCCTTTGGTTCTTCCTTCACTAATCTCCATCAGATCCATGAGATCCCTGGTATCATGGAGTGGACTCCACTAGCCAAAGGGAGATACTGTTCCAGTTCTGTTGGTTATTTTTAACTGCATTTAAGTGTGACTTGATTCTTAACCAGCTACAGCCTAATTTCCTTTAGGAAAAGGATCTATACTAATCTACATGACTGATATAGAGTGAGCATTTAGGTTTTAGAAGCCAGTGGCTCCCAAGCTGAGGGCTACACATATCATGGATGCCTCAAGGGCCACAAATTCATATACTCACTATGTTTCATGTGAAAACTTAATAAACAATGCCATATATACACACACATACACAATATATGTGTGATATATCCACATATATTCATAAATATCCAGTATTGTTGTTTTGAATGTATAAATAAATGCCATTGGGCGCCTGGGTGGCTCAGTCGTTAAGCGTCTGCCTTCAGCTCAGGTCATGATCCCAGAGTCCTGGAATCGAGCCCAACATCGGGCTCCCTGCTCAGCGGGAAGCCTGCTTCTCCCTCTCCCACTCTCCCTGCTTGTGTTCCCTCTCTCGCTGTCTCTCTCTCTGTCAAATAAATAAAATCTTTAAAAATAAAATAAATGCCATTGATTAATAAGATATAAGTTTATTTAAAAGTATAACTTAATTTATAAAAGCTTTTATTATTGTGTATTTTCTTGGTCAGTATTTGCTAATACTACAAAATGTAGTGGCTACACTTATTTTCCATTAGGCACTGTTCTAACAACTTAACACATATTAACTCATTAAATCCTCACAGTGACTCTATGAGGCAGAGTTATTATCATTAGGAAACTGAGGCAAGAGAGGTGAAGTATCTTGTCATAGAGCTACTAAGAGATAGAGTTAAGATTCAAGCTTGGGCATTTTGGTCCAAGCTCTTCTTCTTCACAGTTGGTTCAGAACTCAGCTATGCAAAAACACACTGGTGCTACTGTTTTTAAGCAGAAAATTATTTGCAACCTTAACATTGATTTCATTTTTCTATAAAAATGGTCATATTTCTCACTGGGTACAAACTGAAATGTGTGTGTATATTCTGCCTTATATAAAACCAGGGACATATCCAAGAAATCTATGGTAACTATATTAACAAAAAAAGTAATTCAAACAAAAAAGAAATAATAAAAACACTTCATGCTGTCTGGTCTGCCCACATATGCTCCTGCCCAAGGAGGTCCATGTGAAAGAGTTTCCAATAACAGCTTTTCCTCTGATGATCATTTTGTCATTCTCTTTCACATTTCTCTGCCTCCATTAGGAAACTAGCTTTCCAGTATTGCACTATTTGATTATTTGCCAAATTGAAAGGTAACCACAAGCAAACAACAGAAGCAACAACTACTCAGGAAGTTAAATGAAATAAAAATAGAATGACGCAGTTCCACTTTTCACCTCTATGCTTGAGTTATATTCACACTCACACCTGTGTTCCATTTCATTGATTGAACATTCAAGAACATTCACTGACTCTCTGCCATGTACCAGGAATTATGTTTGGAACTATAAATATGTGAATAGAACTCAGAATGCACCAATCCTTTTAGAATACAGTCTAAAGGATTCCAGGCAGGCCATTCATTCAACTGATAACTATAATGCAAAGTAGAATGTTATCAATACCATTAGAGGACAAAATTCTATACATATTCTGAGCAGGGAGAGATGACTCCAAGAGAAACAGTCAACTGATGGGCAGCTTCCCTGTCAACTCCTTCTCAAGGGATTTCTGGCCCTCCCAGAGCCACCTGGAATCCATGTGCACATCAGAAAGGCAAGACCTCCTTGGGATCACCTTTACTTCCTATGACCAACTCACCTCAGATTTCAAGGTGATCTTCTTAATTTCATGTTCTCTACTGATCCCCTACCACTTTCCCTAGCTTCTTTTTTCCCTTGATTTATTCAACATTTTTGGTTCTTTTGTCCATCACTGTCCTTCTTAACATGTGCTATTTCCCAGGAATATTTCCACTAGGTAACTAATGACATGGTATATTGATGCTTTTTAGTTACCATTTCAGAAAGTGATATTTTCTAACCTTGTTTCCAAATTATGAGAATTTATGTAACTTAGAAACTTATAGCACCTTGAGCATTAAATGTTCTATATTTGATGGCCTTGACGCATCCTTTCTGTCCTTCTGAATCAGAATCTGAGTCAAAGATATTAGACAGAGCCAGGTCAAGAATCCTTTAGCAAAAGTAAGGAATCTAAAGAAAGATTTGAAGAGAAGGCATGAACAAGACAATCGCAGAACTCCCATGGCACAGGCAGATAGAAAACATGGACTCTTTGAGAAAATATAATATAGACAAATACCCACTTAAAGTGAATAGCTCTTTCCTCCATAATTTTTATTCTTTACTCTAGAATTTTTACTCTTCTCTAAGGACCCTAATATTCCTATTTATTCATTTGCAAACCTTACATTTTGATGGAACCCCAGTCTTTTGAACTAAAAACATTTGAGCTACTTTTGTCCCCTGGGATATAAAAGTAAATGTTATGTTTAAAGTTCAGAGGAATTTTCCAGCTTAACTTTCTATGCCTTGTTTGAGAAGACAATGTTGATGCTAATTCTTTTACAAACTGGAGAAGGTGTTCTTAGGAAATAATTCTCATTGTACTTTGCATTGTTTAAAGGACAATGCAATCAAGTGAGAAGGTCACTGAGATCACAGATTTCTGTGTTCCTGATTGAGCTTTATCTACTGATAAAGTAACTAATATCATGCTTGTTAAGCCATTTTACCTCTGGCTTCGGTTTTCTCTGCATACAGAAGGCATTTTATAAATATTTATTGAGTGAATGAATTAGTAATATTTACTACCTTGTAAAATGATCATGAAGAGCTACATTTTAGGGGTGCCTGGGTGGGTCAGTAAGTTAGGCGGACAGCTCTTGATTTCCGCTCAGGTCATGATCTCAGGGTCCTAGGACCAAGCCCTGTGTTGGGCTCTGCACTTAGCAGGGAGTCTGCTGAAGGATTATTTCTCTCCCTCTGCCCCTCCCACCACTCCCATGAGAGAGCAAGCAAACTCTCAAATAAATAAATAAATCTTTTTTTTTTTAAAGATTTTATTTTTATTTATTTGAGAGAGAGAATGAGAGACAGAGAGCATGAGAGGGAGGAGGGTCAGAGGGAGAAGCAGACTCCCTGCTGAGCAGGGAGCCCGATGCGGGACTCGATCCAGGGACTCCAGGATCATGACCTGAGCCGAAGGCAGTCGCTCAACCAACTGAGCCACCCAGGCGCCCCTAAATAAATAAATCTTAAAAAAAAAACAAAAAAGCTAGATTTTAAGCTCTGAGTAGAGTAGGCAAGAGTCATGTCTGTTTTGCTTATTGTTGCATTCCCTGATATACTGCCATGTACACAGAATCTCATCAAAAACATAGTGAATTAATGAATAAATGCACAAAATAACAAATTTCACAAAAGTTGCTCTACTTTACAAAGTTACTGAGAATACCTTGATTTTAGGTTCGTAGTGAAGACAAACTATGTTGATCATACTTACCACTGTATGTCCAAATGCAGGTGTTCAGTAATAGGTGTTTTAGTTAATGAATGTTCAATAAAAATAGATATAAAATGTTTTCAAAAAGTACAAAGCATAATACCTACATGAAGCTTTAAGAATCTCTTTCCCTCACACACCTACACCAACATCCTCTGTAGAGAGATGACTCCAAACAATGTGAGGCATAATGATTTAGGAGAGGATGATAGAGAACCTCCTGACTCATACCTGGCTCTCAGATTGTAAATGGCCATGTGATAAAGGTCAAAATATTCTAAGGGTATGCAGTGACAGGGGTTACATTTCTTAAAAACATAATCAAGATGCTATTCTGGGCGTATTAGCTATGATACTTCCAGCTGCAAGCAACAGGAAAGTCTGACATAAAATGGATTAAGCCACAAAGAATATGTATTATCTCAATTAGAAAGAAGTGAAAGGTTGCTGTAGAACAGCTTCACGTGGGTAAAATTTGGGACTTGATACCATATCAAAGACACATTATTTCATTCCTTCAGCTCTGCCATCCACTGGGATGTCCTCAAATGCTCCCTTGTTGTCTGTCACCCACCCAGGCTTTACTGAACGACACACCTAGAGGAAGAAGAAAAGGAGGGAATCTTTTCCTATGACTTGTTTTTATCTGCAAGGAAACCATTCTCGGGAGCACCCCAGAACAGCCCTCCCATCTCATGGCAGGCACTAGGTCATGTGTCCATTCCAAAACTAACAACCATCAAGGAAAATGAAACCATTATGATTGGCTTAGACCTGTTAGGTTTTATCCTTGGAACTGAAGATATGCCAGTCTTCCCTGAGTTTTATGAGAGAGCTCCCAAGATGGCAGTAAGGAAGAAATCGATGTAGGACTCTGGCAGTTAGGTGGGCAGCAGTGTCTGCCTCCGGGGGGAATACTGTGCTTTCAAAATTATTAGTTATTATATCTGGTTAAGATTCTGTGGGTCTAAGCCTTCAAAATATTGATATTTATTCTTCAATACAAATTCAGAGGAAGGCAGCTAGAAAACTAGTGGATAAAATTGCTCAAAGGTACACCTTCTCCAGTGGTTCTCAAACATCAGTGCCCTTCATGCACAGTAAAAAATACATTAAACATCACAACCTTATACATACACACACACTTCACAACCTTCAGTGAAACACCTGCCCTTACCACCTATGAGCATATGCATGTTTTCTGTCCCATTCTATTTTGCTCTTTTTCTTAACTGGTCATCTCAACCTAGTAAATAGGTTTTTAGGACCCAGTAATGGGTTGTAACCCACTGTTTGAAAAATATTGCTTCCGCAAGCTCTGGCAAGTCTTATTGTTTTTTCGTAAAGAACATGATACAGCATTATTTATTAAATGCAGTATTGTGATACTGTTTCATTTAGACCTGTGAGTATCATTATTAGCCCCACTTTGTATGAGAAAACATAGCGTGAATGATTTGCTCGGATCATACAGCCAGTGAGTGCTAGGAGTGGAGGTGGGGGGATGTGGCAGACCTCAAATGAAGGTGTTCTGATTTTAAATAGGTGTTTTAAAAGAAAGGAAATACAGTATTTACTCCAGGAAAGTCTTTAGGTTTCTTCAAACGGCAAACATAATTCTCACACTAGCGTAATAAAAAAATGGCCAAGTACAATTGTACATAGCTAATTACCTCTGCCAGACCAAACAGAGAGTCATATAGTTCATCAGACAATCCATTATATCTAATTAAGGAAAATTATTCTGAGACAACTGTGAAGCCTATTAGAGAAGGTTTTGTGCTAAGATTTTTAAACTGTTTTACAGCAGATACAGCTTATGAACCATAAGAGGGTTCACAAAACCAGAACTCTGATCTGGAAAGAGTAAAAACACTTGGGCTGCCCCATCTCCTCTCTCCAACTTCAGGATCAAGTTGTCCCTATAGGTTTTCATTCAGCCATCAAGGTATCCTTTTTGTATGTCATTGAAATTATTATTTGCACTATTAAATCCTTTGTAACGTTTACTTTTCTAGCCTATGGATAAAGCCAGCTAAAGAATTGTCAGCCCTTGGGGCGCCTGGGTGGCTCAGATGGTTAAGCGTCTGCCTTCGGCTCAGGTCATGATCTCCGGGTCCTGGGATCGAGTCCCGCATCGGGCTCCCTGCTCCTTGGGAGACTGCTTCTCCCTCTGCCTTTCTCTCTCGCTCTGTCTCTCATGAATAAAAAAAAAAAAAAAAAAAAAGAATTGTCAGCCCAAATATACAAAGAAGATGAATGATGAACTCTCCACTTCCCAGATTAGGCAGTTGGGGCACTACAGACCAGATCTACACTGTGACACAACACACAATGATGACCTCTCCAATCTTCTTTTTTTTTTTTGCCTTAAACTTACACAATATATATATTTTTTTACTTATTTTTATTGTTATGTTAATCACCATACATTACATCACTAGTTTTTGATGTAGTGTTCCATGATTCATTGTTTGCGTATAACACCCAATGCTTCATTCAGTACGTGCCCTCTTTAATACCCATCACCAGGCTAACCCATCCTCCACCCCCCTCCCCTCTAGAACCCTCAGTCTGTTTTTCAGAGTCCATCGTCTCTCATGGTTCATCTCCCCCTCTGATATCCCCCCCTTCATTCTTCCCCTCCTGCTATCTTCTTCTTTTTTTTTTTTTAAACATATATTGCATTATTTGTTTCAGAGGTACAGATCTGAGATTCAACAGTCTTGCACAATTCACAGCGCTCACCAGAACACATACCCTCCCTAATGTCTATCACCCAGTCACCCCATCCCTCTCACCCCACCCCCCACTCCAGCAACCCTGTTTGTTTCCTGAGATTAAGAATTCCTCATATCAGTGAGGTCATATGACACATGTCTTTCTCTGATTGACTTATTTCGCTCAGCATAACACCCTCCAGTTCCATCCACGTCATTGCAAATGGCAAGATCTCATTCCTTTTGATGGCTGCATAATATCCCATTGTATATATATACCACATCTACTTTATCCATTCATCTGTCGATGGACATCTTGGCTCTTTCCACAGTTTGGCTATTGTGGACTCCAATCTTCTTTAGAAGAAAAAAGAGCAGAGGCTTTCCAGAGTTTTCCTTTACCTAAGGACAGATACTCAATAAGGACTTAAAGTGTCCCCAGCTGAGGAGCTAACCAGTAGAGGACAGTGGAACAGCTGTGGGAAGGAGAGAAAAGAGGAAGGAGGAACAAAGGATAAACAAGGGCAGGATCACTCAAACTGCTCGTGGCCGTCTCTGACAGATGGAAAAGCCGACAGGCCAACAATCGTGGTACAGAGGTCACAATGCACCATGATAAACTGTGCCAAAGGCGCTGTTCAATCCAAGATGCACTGCATGAATAGTAAAGCACTCTCACCACCTCAGAGCAGGCTGTCAGACTCCCAAACTATGCTGGCCTCTTTTTCTAAGTAACACTTTCAAGAAACCCATGAAACTAATTGGGGTCTGATCCCAAAAGACCATATTTTTAGAACCAAATATCAGAACTTGAGGTCCATCAAGGGTGTGTTCTTATTTTGGTTTTCATCTGCATGAAAAGTTGTGGAAGGCTAAATAAGTTGCACTGGTTGTAGATTTAATAAATCACATTTATTGACCAGAATGAAATAACATGAAATAGATGTTGTCCCAGTAAATCAGAGTACACAGCCTTCAGGAAATCAAAATGGTAAAAATATTTCAGATTCGCCTCTCTGAAGTTCGAACTGTAAAGTTTGGTAGACTATTTCTACTCCCCACATCTATAGAGTAATCAATGCAGGATCATATACATTGCAGAAAAAAATATAATTTGTTTTTCCCTGACTCCCCATTAAAATACAGACTCTATGAAAACAAACATAATTTCTACTTCTCTGATAACTTCACAGATTTCTTACAATGCCTTATGTAATAGAGAGTATTATTTCCTGTTTATTTGATGCATTATTTGAGAGTATGGCAGAATCTTTACCCCCAAAAAAGGACACTGTTCCAACAAGTTTGTATTTGAGTTACAAAAAGTTTATTTATGTACAACTTTAGAAATTTTACTTCTGTGTGAAGGGAGAGATACCCATCCATGAATCTGTGAGCGATTCTTGTCAACATCTCAACATAATCAGTTCCTCTGGCTCATCCAGGAAAGTCAGAAAGTCTGGGATCCCAGGGAACAAGAAGCCCAAGAGGAATTCAGGGTGCCTATTGGAAGGCAGATAGTACATAACAGATAATCAAGACTAGATTCACTAGATTGTGAAGTTATGGACCAGAAAAGACACTTTCTAGTTCCAAGACAATCTGTGGTACTCAGACTAGAACTAAGATGGAACCTCTTTTTCAGGTGTCTTTGGCATGTAAGTTAACTTAGGAATAAGAAGGAGGGCTCCATTCCCATAGATGCCCAAAGCTAGGAGAGCCCTATCTATGTCATGAATCTCCTTTGGGTCATTCTGTCAACATAATAACCAAGCACCAGTAGAAGCAACTGGGAGTATATCTGCGCTGGAGAAGCTAGTGCTAGAAAGGGTATAATATCCAAAGGAGATCTTGGTTTCTGTGGCCTTAGGAACAGGCAAGAGTTTTGTGACTTGGAGCCGGGAGGGACAATAAAGCAGAGAATTTCTCACAAACCTCTGACACTCAGCAAGTGTTGATACTGCTAACAAACATGCGCTGTTGTACGGGCAATATTATAATGTATGAATGCATTTGATCATCATTACTACCCTTTCAGGGAGATAACCATTATTATACCCATTTTGATAAAGTTCACCAAAGTTAAATAAATTGCCCAAGTTCACAGAGCTGTAGTAGAACTAGAAGCCCAAACCAGAAAGCCTGTCCACAGACCCCATGCTCTTATCCATAACACTATATTGCATATTTCTACCTCTAAACATGCAGTATCAGTGTGTGTATATGCTTGTATATGCATGCATGCACATGTGTGTCTGTGTGTGTAGTACAATGATATCCAATTCATGCATTCTGTTGTAGAAACTAAATTGTTCTAAGATATATACTTTTAACAGAAGTACTTTGGGGTCATAAAAAGAATGGTAAGCACGATAGGGAACAAGAAATAACAAGGTCAGGGGCGCCTGGGTGGCTCAGTTGGTTAAGCGGCTGCCTTCGGCTCAGGTCATGATCCCAGGGTCCTGGGATGGAGCCCCGCATCAGGCTCCGTGCTTAGCAGAGAGCCTGCTTCTCCCTTTCCCTCTGCCTGCCACTCTGACTACTTGTGCTATCTCTCTGTCAAATAAATAAATAAATAAATCTTTAAAAAAAAAAAAAAGAAAAGAAATAACAAGGTCAAAGGATTGCCAAGCCTTTAGAGTGACTTAGAGAAACTCCCCTACAGATTCAGCAGGTCTCCAGAAGATTCAGGCCAAAAAGCAGAATGCTTTCCTCCAGAGAAGTCATTAATATTAATAACCAGGAGCATGGGAGATAATTTTACTTGACCAGACTTTCCCCGCTGTATATTTCACATAGTGATGTGGATTAAAGTAAGGCATAAAAATGAATTTTGGCTCTGTTGAAATTAGATCACCAATTTCCCTAGTAGCCAATATTTATTAATAGGAGTTCCAGCTGATTGATGTATGAAAAGGGGCCTCAATGAAGTATTTGGGCGTGGAGCAGATTGCTGAGTATTGGCGGTGCTTGTGAACTAGTGTATCCTACTTCAAAAACATAGATAAATGAAGCAAAAGGGCTCTAGGTAAATCACCTGGTTCTGTTTCATGCCTTCAGGGAGAGGGATGCTTAAACCAACAAGATCAATAATGTTTTGCTACACCTTTTGCATTTTCATGAACAGAGGTTCCACCTGTCCTCTGATGCCCCAAGTATTTTACAGCACTGACAGAAAAGAAATTCTATTTTCTGCCCAAGCATAACCTTTAGTTTAAATTAAATCCATTTCTGAGGCACCGTCGTGGCTCAGTTGGTTAATTGTCTGCCTTCCACTCAGGTCATGATCTCAGGGTCCTGGGATCAAGCCCCGCATTGGGCTCCCTGCTCAGGGGGGAGTCTGCTTCTCCTTCTGTGCTCTCCTTTTCTCTCTCTCAAATTAATTAATTAATTAATTAATTAATTAATTAAATTCATCTTTGAATGTTCCATGTGCTCAGAGAAATGTTTTGTGCCTCTTCATAGGAATGCCTATTACTGTAGGCAACATATTATTCTTTTGTACTCTTCACCATTTTTCATTTTTGCTAAACTTCTTGGGGATTTCTCTAAGCCTCTTGTGTATTTTTTTTACTCCATATTAAGATAATTTATTTACTTTTTATTTTTTTAAAGATTTTATTTATTTATACAGAGACAGAGCACAAGCAGGGGGAGCAGCGGGGGGTGGGGAGAAGCAGGCTCCCCACTGAGTAGGGAACCCAACACAGGACTCCCATCCCAGGACCCTGGGATCATGACCTGAGCTGAAGGCAGACACTTAACCAACTGAGCCACCCAGAAGCCCCTTAAGATAATTTTTAAAAATAATACTGAGATAATACATTCTACTGATGGAAAATTCAAGAAATACTGAAAAGCCCCAAAGAAGAATTTTTTTTTAAATCCATCATCTCATCTCTCAGAGCTAACAACCATATATATATATATTTCCAGTCTCGTTTGCCAATATACATATGTGCTTTTGCATCTATTTCCCCTTGTCACTAATTATTACTCTTTACTACAGGGTAGTCTTCAACCCAAGTCTGTGTGCATGGACTTCCCATAGTCCATGAATTCTATGAAACTATACACAAAATTTCTTGGGAAGAAGGTACTTGACTGTGTTCATCATATTCCCCAAAAGGTGTATGACCCAAAAACAGTTAAAAATTCTCCTTTAGCAACAGGATTTTTAAAGGCCACATAATATTCTACCATATTAACCAATCTTGTCATAGATTATACTGCAAGAAACACTTGTATAACCCAATCTTTTCATCCAGCTACAACAATTTCTGCAGGATGGAGGAAACTCTGAAATTAGAATGGCTCCAAGAACATTCCTGTTGAAAACTTTTAATACATGTTGTCATATTGCACTTTTGAAAGGTGGTATCTTTCAAAACCCCATCAGGAAGATGTGAAAATGTCCTTTTTTTCAAACAGGCAGTAACACTGAATCTTATTCTTTTTAACTTTTCCAATTGTATTGGCTAAACTAACATACTAATGTTTGAATCATTTTCTTTTTAAGTTCAGGGGACAATATTATTTGTAATGCACCAGTAAGTGTTTGAGGTACTCAGAGCATAGACGAAGGACTACATCTGTCCTGAATGGTCTTTGCTCTGTTTCCACGGTGAAATGATGTTGCTGACTCATACAATGATCAGCTCTGACCCAACCATCTTTTAAAATTCTGATGGTAGCTAGCCAATCTTGTAATGATTTTGATGGTTTTGGTTTCCTAAGTGCCTACTCTCACCCTTGTATAATCATCTGCTTGCCTAGATCGTGCTACCTATTCAATAATATTGCATTGGTCTGCTTGACATAGCATCACCTTTCATCAAGATACCAGTGACTCTAGGGTGATAAAATACCTTGACATACACCCCTCACATTAATGCCAGATCACTGGAAACTGTCTCTGGGAGAATCCTCGAGTAAATTTTCTACCTAATTGTAGTAACTCTGGAACTAGACTCTGGCTGAACAGAACATAAAATCACACTGAAATCCCTAGAGATAAGAGTGACCAAAAGGCTCCTGTAGTGATGAAGAGGGTGAGCTCTTGCAGTTAGAGATCCTGGGTTTAAATCCTGACTCCCGCTTGCTGTCTGTATGACCTGGGGCAAGCATGTCCATGTGTCTAAGTTTCACCACACTTTCCGCAGACTTACAAAGGCACTTGCTTGGTGAGTGCACTACATCAGGACTACACCTTCATGTTGGTTGTTCATCTGGGAAGTTGCAGATCCCCCTATATAAAACAGTAATCTCGTGCTGTCCTCCTCCACACACCCTGCCTCCCCTTTCCCACCTAACTTTTGTCAGTTACATATCTCATCATCTGTTATATGACATCTATTGTTTAATAGATGACATAAAAACTGTTTTCATATAGCTTCTCTCACTAGAATGCAATCTCCACAAGAGCAAGACTTTTTCATTTGGTTCTCTGCTTTAGTGCTAGAGCCTTGGAAGACAGACAAATAGAATCACAGTAAAGGTGAAATTATTGAGTGTCCATAGCAATGCACGCGTTTCCTAGGGCTGCTGTAACAGTGCCACAAACCGGATGGCTTAAACAATAGACACTGCCTCACGGTTCCAGAGCCAGAAGCCCAACGTACCGCCAGGACTGGTTCCTCCCGAGGGCTGTGAAGGAGAATCTGTGGCAAGCCTCTCTCCTAGTTTCTAGTGGTTTTCTGGGAATTCCTTGGATTCCTCGGCTTGTAAACACATTACCCCAGTCTCTGCCTTCTTCTTCATATGGCCTTCTCCGTGTGTGTGTGTGTGTGTGTGTGTGTGTGTGTGTGTCACATTCTGTGTCCAAATTCCGCCACTTTATAAGAATACAATCATATTGGATTAGGGCCCACTCTAATGACCTCATCTTAACTTGATCATCTGCAAAAATCTTATCTTTAAAGAAGGTTATATCCATAAGTATGGGGGCGGGGGGATGGTTAGGACTTCAACAGTTTTTGACAAGACACAGTTCAACTCAGAACAAGCAGATAGCACAATACCCAGCACTCTACTGGCACTCGGTAGCTGTGGATTCTTCTTCTGTGCTCATGTTATGGGATCATTATCTTACAGAGAAGACTAATTTGGTCTAGCATGAGAGGTTCTGGCAAGTCACTGTGATATAACCTCACTCTGAGGAAATATTAACCAGACTTGCTGCCCCCTCATGCTTTTGACTCTGAATAATGACCCACAGGGAGGAAAGGCAGCTGTGAAATCAAAGTCTTTGCCATCACTGCATATAAGGTATTTTACAGCTGAGAAAAGACAGGCTAAAAGGCAAGAATTTATGCGAGGTCTTACAATTAGCTAAAGCCAAAGCAGGAGTAGAACCCCAAATTTCTCGCTCCTGGTTCCTTTACTCCTCCACACAAATCTATCCACATATATTCAAAATAGTAAGTATGATTATAAACACATTTAAAAATAGGTTGATTGTAGAATATTTTGCTTCTAGATTAGTCTGGATGACTAACACCAAATCAAAAAAAAAAAAAATTTTGACTAGAAAAACAAACTGATCCATAAATATAGTCAACTGATCTTTGGCAAAGGAGCAAAGGTAATACAACGAAGCAAAGATAGGCTCTTCAACAGACAGTGCTAGAACAACTAGCTGCAAAAAATGCAAAACAAAATTAATATACACTCAGAACTTACACACTTCACAAAAACTAACTGAAAATGCATTCTATTTCTAAATGTAAAATGCAAAGCTATAAAACTCCTAGAAGATAACATAGGAGCAAACCTAGATGATCTTGGGTGTGATGATGATGCCTTTTTAGATACAACACCAAAGACACAAAACATAAAAGAAATCATTGATAAGCTGGGCTTCATTGAAATTAAAACTTCTGTTCTGTGAAAAACATTATCAAGAGAATTAGAAGACAAGCCATAGACTGAGAGAAAATGACTGCAAAAGAGGCATCTGATAAAGGAGTGTTATCCAAAATATACAAAGAACTCTTAAAAACTCAACAATAAAAATACAAACCCAATTTAAAAATGGGCCAATGACCTTAATAGACACCTCATCAAAGAAGATAAACAGATGGCAAATAAGCATATGAAAAGATGCTCCACATCATTCGTCATCAGGGAAATGCAAATTAAAACAACAATGAGATACCAGTACCCACCTATTAGAATGGCCAAAATCTGGAACACTGACAACATCAAATACTGGCAAGTCTGTGGAACAATAGGAACTCTCATTCATTGCTGATGGGCATGCAAAATGGTCACACTACTTTGGAAGACAGTTTGGTGGTTTCTTATAAAACTAAACATACTCTTACCGTTTAATACAGCAATCACACTTGCTGGTATTTACCCAAAGGAGCTGAAAAACAAACAAAAACCTGCCTGTGGATGTTTATAGAAGTTTTATTCATAATTGCCAAAACTTGAAAGCAACCAAGAAGACCTTCGGTAGGTGAATGTATAAATAAACAGTGCTACATCCCGACAATAGAATTTTATTCAGTGCTATAAAGAAATGAGCTATCAAGCCATGAAAAGACATGGAGGAAACATAAATCCATACTCTTAAGTGAAAGAAGCCAATCCAAAAAGGCTACATACTGAATGAGTCTAGCTATATGACTTTCTGGAAAAGGTAAAACTATGAAGACAATAAAAAGAACATTGGTTGCCCTGGGGGAGGGGGGGATGAATAAGGTAGTAAAAAAAAATGCTGTGTATTATTATAATAATGGATATAGTCATTATACATTTGTCCAAACCCAAAGAATGTGCAAACCAAGAGCGAACCCTAAGGTAAATAAACTATGGACTTTGAGTGATTATGATGTGTCAATGTAGGTTCAACCTTGGTTTAAAAAAAAGTACCATTTTGGTGAGTGATGTTGATAGTGGGGGAAGCTGTGCACGTGTGGAGGCAGGGAGTATATGGGAAATCTCTGTATCTCCCTCTCAATTTGTTATAAACCTAAAACTTCTCTTTTAAAAAGTCTTATAAAAAATTGAGATATTTCTGGCCAAAATTAAGTGCCTATTTAATCAAATTGAGGACTCCATCCACCATTACTTTATCTAACACCAAAAAAGAAAAATAACACTGCCAATTAACATGTGACATATAAGAAAGATACCTCTCAAATTCTGAGGTGTTAATTGTGAAAATGTCTGAATCTCAAAAACCATGAAAGATAGTAGCATAACCCCTCAGTCACTGGATTACACATTTCATTTATATAAATTATCTTTCCTAGACTGGCTCAGCATAATGCAGCTTGATGGAAGGACAGGTAAAATCGATTTTAACTCCAAATTATTAATCTAGACCCCTCAAGTGACCAAACACATTCTCCTGATGTTTCTATCAAACCAGACTTGTGTTTTGTACCTTCAGGAACAAGAAGTAATCAGTGGGAGAGAACATTCTGAATCAAAGAGATGAGAGTGGAGAAGGAAAAAAAGCAAAGTGATTCTCTGCCAAGGCAAACATATACAGGCAGAGGGAAGTGGGAGAATGACATTTCCTTCACAGATTCTCCAAAGGAAAATTATGCGGAATTCGTCAACTGGGATCTGGAGCTGAGACAACAGCTATAGAGGTATGATGAGCCCCCTGTGAGGATTAAGAACCTGCAAGGTTTGCTCTTGCTGTCTCCAGCCTGGCACAAGACCAGAGCCGCCTCTGGCTGGTATTTGCAAAGAACTGGTGAGGGGCCAGTTGGCTGCCCGGGACATGTTTCTGTACCATTTATCACACACAAATTACTCGGTAGCTGGAAAAAGAGTCATGATAGCTGCAGCCAATCAAGCCCAGCAGTAGGACCAGGCTTCCCTCCCTTTCTAGTCTCAACCCCTTCCTCAGGAGCAAACTGGCAAAAGCCCAGCAGTGTCTGTGAGAAAGGGACACAGGAGACCATGCGGAGTGTGGTTAAGCTGGTAGATAACTTGCCATGATAGTCATTCACTAAGTATTTATTCAACACCTACTATGTTCTAGGTCTTAGGAATACAGTGGTAAACAGGACAGCACATACATTCTGGGATTTTTGATTTGGAATAATTTGTGCCCTGGGCTCTTCACATCTATTTCCAGTTGCAGGGAGGGAGGCTGCCACATATTGTCCCTTTGTTTGGTCTCTTCAAGTGGTTCACATTCTCCCACCAGCTCACATTTTCCTACCCTCCCAGCAACTTCCATAGGATCAGTCATGGGAATGCCAGCTCAGCACAGCAGCCCAGGAAAACTAACAGCCCAGTGAGGGGAAGAAGTCAGCATTTCATCATATCTTTGGAATATTTGGACATGACTCACAGAAGAAGAAGGAAGGAGGACAGATAAGAGGGATATGGTTGAGGTTAACAAGAAACAGTACGGCTCACAGCCCCCACCATGCACTGAATAAGTTAGTGCAATTTTCTTGGGAGGATAAACACTGCCGGCCATTCAAGCTGACAGTGGGAGCTGGACAGTTGACATTTACAACAATGCTCAATGCAAATCAAGGCACTTGCCCCCAGAAGTGGAATTTCATAGATTTATCCTTTGAAAGGCCATTTCTCTGACTAGTCTGGGTCAGCAGTTAAGCTGAAAGAGAAATATTTCTATTATTTGGCAGATTTTTCCAAAGCATCTAGTTCATTAGGCAAGAGGCCTTTAAAAAGTCTGATTCTGATGTGGTCATCAGGCAAACAGAATGAGAAAACATCAAAGAACAATCCCATTTCCAGAAATGATTAAAACAAATACTTCCTCTGCAGTCCCTAGTGTTCCAAGGGTAGGGGGTGGACCTTGCGTCCCAGGTGTCCTGGCACCTTTCCAGCTCTGCAAATATCTGCAAATAACATGCTCCGATAACGCCCATGGCTTCACCTTGAATAAGCAAAACTTTCCATGCATGCCCCTGCCACTTACTATTCCAGGAGTGGATTAAAACCCAGCGCCACTCACTAGTTGGGTGACCTTGAAAAGTCACGAAGCCTTAAGCAAAGCCTTAGTGCTTTGCACCTGCTCTTCCCTCCACCTATGTCATTGTAAACCCTGCAACAATCAGTAATTCCCAGATGCACCGTGTCTTATTTTCCTTAGAGCATTTAATATTTGAAATTATCTCACTTATTTTTGCTTGTTTATCAGAGTTGGCTTCCTGAGAACAGAGACTGTAACCCCTTTATTCATCTCTGAGAGCTTGGTACTTAAAAAGAATGCCTGGTGGGCGCCTGGGTGGCTCAGTTGGTTAAGCGACTGCCTTCGGCTCAGGTCATGATCCTGGAGTCCCGGGATCGAGTCCCGCATCGGGCTCCCTGCTCAGCAGGGAGTCTGCTTCTCCCTCTGACCCTCCCCCCTCTCATGCTCTCTCTATCTCATTCTCTCTCTCAAATAAATAAATAAAATCTATAAAAAAAAAAAAAGAATGCCTGGTACCTAGTAGATAATAAATATCAATAAATATTTGTTATGTAAATAAATGAAAGACATTCAAATTGAGTCAGAGTTCTATAATAAAAATAACAGTAGTAATAATAGAAGAAAATACCTGCCTTGTAGGATTATTTTAAAGATCAAGTGAAATCATGTTAACCAAAGCAGACCCTGGCACATTGTAAGATGATCCATAAATATTAACTTAAAAAATACATTTGCAAATTCCTAATTCCACAAAGCCCTTTTCTCAGGTAGCTTTCCAGATATAAAAATTCTAAAATAATTCATAGTTAGATATGATTAATAATGGCTTCATATATAATATTTATAATATTCTAAGCTACTATCTACTGAAAATTCATTATAAATTCAATAAAACTTTTTTGGGGGAAAAAACACTGTAATACATTCATCAGTTGTAATGCATACCAATTTCAAAATTCTAGAAAAGTGATAAAGGTTTTTTTAATTTTTTAATTTTTTTTTAAGATTTTATTTATTTGAGAGAGACAGAAAGAGATAGCGAGAGAGAGCAGGCACAGGGGGGAGAGGGAGCAGCAGGCTCCCCAATGAGCAGGGAGCCCGATGTGGGGCTCCATCCCAGGATCCTGGGATCATGACCTAAGCTGAAGGCAGACGCTTAACCGACTGAGCCACCCAGGCGCCCCGAAAAAGTTTTTTTAAAAAATATGGTATTATTTCTCCCTGGGAAAAATAAAACTATATTTTAGCCCAGAAGAATAACTCTCTACTGGTACAGTTTCAGGTAGTGCAACTGGGTGGTGGGAAAGTTAGTGGGGAGGGAGCCTATCCCACCTTGAATCACCCTGTATGATGCTATGTCCTGGCCCAAGTGTGGAGTGTGAGCAATGGTTCTTGCTTTTAGACTAGGAAGTAAGCAAAATAATGAGCAGACGTACAGCTAACTCTCAATTTGCTTCAGTAACTAGGGTTAGGATATGCTTGGCCGGTCAAATACCCTGAGAAATCAGATTACTGAAAGGCAGTGGCTGGGAAAGAAAGAACAGACTGAGGGGACACCCTCCTTTTACCGCATGAGGGACAAAGATTGAGCTAAACTCTCTTTTATTAATTAGAATCAGATTCATCTACTCTCTAACAGAAACACTCACTTCTGGAGGGTTTTTTTTATTTATTTATTTTTTATTTTTTATAGTTACCATGCTGCATATTACGTCCAGGACTTATTTCTCTTATAATTGGAAGTTTGTACCTTTTGACTACCTTTACCCTCACTGGTTTTAATTTTATCCCTTCATCCTTCCAGCACTCAATTCCTGGGCAGCAGGGTTAATGACCAAATAACAGAATGACAAGAAAACAAGAGGCCTAGATATTCCAGGAGCTTAACAATCAAGACACAGCTGACCTGTCCCCCTCTCCCTCATGAGTGTCCGGTTTCTTCCATTGAATGAAAAGTGCTGCAGGCCCATCCATAGTATTTAATGCGCCTCTTCTTTTCCCACTTTCTCACTAACCACAGTCAGCAACAATGAGAGTTCAAAGGTCTTGGAATAAAGGCTGAGATCCTGGGAAGAAAAGACAGGAGGCATTTTCCTGTTAAAGCCGTACCTCTGATGTCCATACTTGAGGTGAATTGCTCCCATTATGATATGTCACTTTATTTTTCTTTTTATATGTGAACATAAAAAAGGAGTTAGACTGGCAGACAACATATTCCAGAGGTCCAGACCGAGAGCACACAGGGATGCCCTATTGTTCCTTGGAGGTGGGGGTGATCACTAGCAAGTCATGGCCTTCCTCTTGCATTTCTTTGTCCTGCCTTCTCAAATAATAGATTGGGGGTGGGGGGAAGAAAGGATAAGGACAAAATTAAAAGGTCGGTTTCCAAAGGGGACATCAGTATATTTTCTTAAGCCACAAGTCAGCTCCTGAGTCTGGGGAACCATGATATTGTCTGAGAGGAAGAAGTGGGCTCGTTCTAGAATAGAATAAAAATAAAAACAGCTTAAATGAGCTTTCCTCATTGACCTGACTAAAGAGGGGCCCTTCGATGACAGTCAGAATTTCCAAAGCATGGAATCCATACAAGAGGCACTATTTTCAGGAAAGGCAAGACCCAGGGTCAGATGGAAAAACAGCCTTGGTTTCATTGGGGTTTTGTTTTGTTTTGCTTTGCTTTGTTTTGTTTTCCCTAAAAGGAGTCTATAAATCAATTGGCCCCTTTGTGCCTTCCTCTGTACAATAAAGGGCAGATTGCCCAAAGGGGGAAAAACCTCCATCCTTGTCAGACGAAATAGCAGCTCGGGTCCGGGCAGCACACAGCAGAAAAGGGACAGCCTTCCTAGCCATTCCAGTGCGAGTTTTGTGTCACCTGCAGCTTCCCTGCAGAGCCAGGCAGGCCCCTACTTCCCTCCTCCCCAGCTGTGAACACCATCCCAGATGCATTTCTTATGATACGACCCCACTCCGGGAGTTCTGCGAGCTCTGGAGAGACCCCATACAGATAACCAGATGACCAGATCAGCACATCAGGGAGTCACCCACCCTGTGCCCTGCAAATTAAGACAGCGAGCAACTGCAAAAAGAACAGAGGATGTCACCAGGAGGTTTCCTCTTGTACTTTTCAGTTCTGTTCTGCCTTTGACCGCACATGTCCAACACAACTGAAAACCCTGAGCCGCATAGAACCTTGTTTGTTCCAAGGCTCTTTGGGGTGAGGAAAAGTCCCTTCTGTCTCCCCTGACCACCATTTTAGTAATGTTCCCACACCTTCCCAATATAATACAAAAGGATTTTTAAAAGAAGCGGATGACCTTTTACAAAAAGGGATCAGCTAGCTGTTGAGGTGGAGGAGTAGAGAGCTGACTGTATCAGCCCCTGGCTCAGTGTTTATACAGTTGGTACAAACAGATACTTAAACTACGAATTTTGGCCGTTATCTATTAAGTTTTTACTTCTGGTCAGGTAAAGTAGTTGCTCAGGGAATGTACCCTCAGTGATTAACTGGGTGATTTAAGATCTAATAAAGACCGCATTTGCTTCTTTAAATTACACCAAGACAGTATGAATGCCTTCCATCAATAGCTTCGCACTCTGTGGACCCACCATGAGAAAGCGCTTCACTCCGCACCCCGATGCACGCCCCCACGGGGATGTGTGACTGAAACAGAAGCGCCACGAAACAGTGCTCGCCCTGGCTATTTTCCACTCAATTTCTCCCTTTTAAAAAAACGCGGCTGCAGGTTGAAGCCCACTCTAGTGAGTCGATGGACCACTAATGGGTGGAGAGTAGCCTTTTTTTAAACTCTGCTTTAAATTAGATCCAGAAAACAACACTAACGCTCCCCTATTTCTCCAATATCAAATGTTTTCTCACTAAAAGCATACACATCCATATATTCTCAGAAATGCGTCATCCAGGGTGTGTTCAGGGTGAGAGAAAGGGTAATGGGTAGGGAGATTTTCTTTTTTTTTTTTTTAGATAGTACACACCAGAAAGTATCAGATGAAAACTTTCAGCGAGATTGAGGAAATGGCTCTAACACTACCCTTATAAATAATAATAAATAAATCAATTAAATAAATAAATTAAATTAATTAAATAAATTTAAAAAATAAAATATAAACACTGTCTTATAAATGCTAGAGTCAATCAGCAGGCTCTGAGCTCCTCCCACAGACCAGGTGCCACGGGAGGCCCGTGGAGGGGAGGCTAGAGCGGCAGTCGTGGGACTCTGCTGCTCATATATTCCCCACTGGATAGATGCCCCCCACACACACACACACAGCGGGGGGCAGAAGGAGCAGCCCAGACCCAGGTGCCTCTCCGCTCTCACCTCCAGGAGAGGCATCCTCAGGAGTGCAAACCCATGCTCCATGTGCGTGCTGCAGAAAGACCTGAGCTCTTCTCCCCTTCCCTGTTCACAGGGAGGGAAGAGGGACCCCTAGAACGGAGGAGTCTAAAGCCTCATGAAATTTCTCTGGCCAAGCCCCAGTTACTCATCCGACAAAAAGCAGAGAAGGGAAATTGTTTATATTCAAGAGTCTAAATTTTATTATTAATTGTTAAATATTTATATCCTGGCAGGGATAAACAGTTTATAAAGCACATTTTCTGGCCTTACCTTTCTCCTTCCAATTCTTCTCTTCATAAGGAAGAGGAAAGGGAAAGAGGGAACAATAGTACATAGAAAGGAGGAGAAACAAGGGGTAGGGAAGGAAGGAAGGAAGGAGGGAAGGAGAGAATACTAAAGCTAGGATCTAATCAGATCTCAACTCAATTAAACTAAGAAAATTTTTCCTTGTATCTTTACAGTGACTCTTTTTTTTTTTTTTAAGATTTTATTTATTTATCTGTCAGAGAGAGAGAGAGCACAAGCAGGGGGAGCGGCAGGCAGAGGGAGAAACAGGCTCTCCACTGAGCAAGGAGCCCGATGTGGGACTTGATCCCAGGACCCTGGGATCATGACCCAAGCTGAAAGGCAGATGCTTAACCGACTGAGCCACCCAGGCATCCTGACAGTGAATCTTTCAGGCCACATGGGACCAAAAGTATTTGGAATCTTAGCTGGGTCTTTATAAAAACAACAACAAAAATCACACATGTACCAGGGTGTGATGTGAAGTGTGTGAAACAAATGTAATTTATACTAAAATGCATCTTCAGTGCCTTTCTAGAAGTGATAAGGAGTAATCACTAAAAAGGTGTCAAGACCACCCAATCATTACTGTTTAGTCTTAAAGAGGTCCTATGGATTTCCTACTTCTGAAATCATTTTCATGGGTCACCCACCCCATTGGCTTCATTTCTGCCTTTTCTTTCCATCGACCCAAATGTCCTAATGCACCCACAGCTAACATCAGAGTTAATCATTTCTTTTCCAGAATGACTGTGATGTTTGGGGTGGGGGTGGGAGGGCCAGGAGGCAGCCAGGAAAGCAGTAATTTAGCCAGGATGTCAAGTAAAGACTACAAATATTTTCTAGAGGATTAAACATAAAGTGAACTCAACCTCTCTCGATCTAATTCCAAGGCCTTCAAACTTTCTCTTAATGACATCTTGATGCTCTTGAAGATCTCACTTCAACTGATTGCTTGCTCTGTTCCTGTTGCCAGCTTGCATGTTAGCAGACTCTCACCACCAGGCAGGCAATGTTTTCAAGCCAATCATGAGGGAAGTGCTTAACTTGAGATGAGTCTAAGATAAGTGTTATAGTGTTATACTCCAACCCCCCACCCTGCCCCGTTTTGATCATACAGATATAACTTAATGTTTTATAGGTGATCAGCAGGGCCCACTTCATTGAATTTTCTTCTCTCAGCAGGAATCAAAATTTACGTAAGATCACATTCCGTATTCCCTGATGTCAGCAAGCTAAGTGAAAGTGTGTGTGTGTGTGTGTGTGTGTGTGTGTGTGTTTGAAGCTTATTTAAAACTTCAGCTTGGGGTGGAAATGAAGCCACATAGCCCTCCCTAGAAGTAAAAACATTCTCTGTAGTGGAAATTAGCTTGATGATAAGGAAAACATTGCCATGGAAGGACACCACCAGCATGCATTTTTCACCTCCCAGAGTATCTTCCTAGGTTAGGTTTCCTCTGAGAATAGCCACGTCACAAATGTGCTACTAGGAGTCAGCAGAACTGGGCTTCAAACCACTAGGTTTGCTCCTTCCTAACTCTGTGACCTTGAACACATAAGTAAACCTCTCTGCCCTCTGTTTCCTCAAACACACAGGAGCATGCACACATGAAATCTTATTTTTAAAATGCCAGCACTTGATTAGATGATCTCTAAAACTGATTTCCATTTATAACGTTCTATTCCAAACATAGGAGTCAGTTTAACTCCTGACAAATATGTATGGGCTAAAAATCTCCAAATTGCCAGAGTTCCCCTAACACATAACAAATGCCCCTTGCATTTGGAATGGAGGTTAATTTCACCGCAAGGCTTCCAAGCCAGGGTCATTCCTTCCTTCCTTCCAGTCAATAAAATGTGCTGAACATCTGCTACATACCAGGCACTGCCCTGAGCATAAGTGAACCTCAGAGAGAGAGGGCAACAGATTTCATACCCAGCAGCTCTACACGGAGGTGAGAAAGGGTTAGAAGAGGAAGGAAAGATAAAGAGAAGCAAGAGAAAAGCACACTCCTTCCAGCGCAGGGATCTCGGTGATTTTCACATAAACATAAACATCTATGAAGTTCTAGGACACTAAGTGCTGAAGGGGAACTACTTTTTTTTTTTAACAGACTTTATTCTTCAGAGCAGTTTCAAGTTCACAGCAACATTGAGGGGGAGTACAGAGACTTCCCACATACGCACTGCCCCCACACCCGCACAGCCTCCCCCATAATCAGCATCCCTGCACCCAACCAGTACATTCGTTACCATCAATGAACTTACATTGACACGTCATTGTAGTTATTTTTTCAACAGATGAAATTCACATATATCTGTTACTTTCTTTCTACCCAACCCTTCAACCCTTAAGGAACCTGAGAGGACAGAAATAAGACCCACCCTGCTTCTGAAAGTCTGGTGATCAGCTAGTAAACCATGGAGGTTCACAATCAGGGGAAGGAAACTCCCTTCAGCCACTGGAGCAACTGTTAATGGGGAGGACTGGTCTTGGAGAGAATGGCTATTTGGGGGCATTCTTACCTGCAACTCCTTGCCCCTATCCGCCCCCCACACACAATATTATTCTAGCTCATAAAGCCTCCATAAGCTCTTCCTTTGCCCAGGAGGTTAGGGGATATTTCTAAGGATCCTTTTACTCTCAGACCTAGGAGGTAACACACCTCCCACTAAGGGATGTCATAAACTCTTTGAGGGGTGCTTTTCCAAACTACATGCCCTTCTACCACCGCTCCCACAACCATGAGTCAGATTCAGATACACCTCTGGGATGTGCACCACCTTCCTCTCTTGACAATCCCTGCCCTGGTGAAGCCTAGGGGTTAAGCTGAGTGTGCTGGGGTGATAAGCAGGTTAAGGATCTTTGCCAGAAGATCACTGTCCACAACACAAATCACAGAATTAACGTAAATTAGCATATCTCCCCAATTATCTTGCTACCTATCCTAACCAAAATACTTTAATTAAAACTACATCTAGATGTTAAACCACATACACACACACACAAAAAAAACCATAATCAATAATCATGTTCCAATATAATGTATATGCTCTGTTTAGGTCTTTAAATGTAGGGAAAATCAGCTCCTATTCTAGGAGTCAAGAAACTTAATATGAATTTATATGATGAATGAAAAGATTTTTTTTTTTTTTATTAGATTCCACCTACATGTAGGAACTTTGCTTTATTCACCAGGGATAATTTCAGCAAGGAATCCTATTTACGGGATCACTAAATTTAAAAAGAGGAAAGGAAAGGCACAACAAATATGCCCAGGCTTCTTTCAAATGCTAGTTTGTAATTCCAACTGTCCGTTCTCTGCTCTGCTTTCCTTTCTTCCTCACTGGGTGGGCAGATAGGGGGACAGGGACAGGGAGACTCACTGGGGATAGTAACTGCTATCCAGATCTGAACAGAGAGATCAGATCTAAGTCTGAGACAGGAGAGTCTGAGACAGGTTCTAGTCCCACATACATTACAAGCTTTGTGACACTGGTTAAGTCTTTACTCCTCTCCGTGCAGGATCCTCATCTGCAAAAAGGAGGTAATGTATGATCTCTGTGGTTCCTTTTAGCCTTATAACCCCATGATCCGGGGGCATGCTATAACCAATCCAACTGATACACCCAATGGGGCTTTTCATACTAATGAATCTTCTAGAAAATTACTTATAGTCAAGAAATACCTAAGTATACCATCTTAAGCAACTAGTTATTAGCATATTCTACCCCCAGCTCTGGCTTTGAGCATCAGTACCTCCTTAGGAGCAAGTAAATGATCACTAGTCAATTTGGGGGTGATCAGTTTTTATTTCCATCCTGTCCTGTTTCCTGGTTCGCCATCAGTCATGTCCCTGTGTATCTGAAAGGACGCTCAGTGACAGCATATTTCAGTATCTTCCTAAAAGGGCTCCATTATGCCAGTTGCAAAGTTTTGATAGTTTTTTTCCTTTGTTCCATGCTCTTCTTTTCCCATCTGCTTTCTTTTGTATGTCCCTCCTACATTTATGCATCCTATGCATAGCATTAAGCTCATTGCTGCTGTTGTCCCTGTGTATTTTCTCTTCTAGGAGGCTTTCATGCGGTAGACTCGGGCTCAAGACATTGCAGTGACTATTCCTAAAACTTCACTTCTCTGCACTGCCTGCCTACTTCCATCTGCCCCCCCCCACACACACATCTATATACATCTCTAATTCCGTAAGTAAAGATCTCAGACTACCTGCTCTTCACATCATTGATCACTCCCTAATTCCCTATCAGGAATTGAAGGCCTTGAGGCTCAACCCAGTCCACAGACATGTTATATCTGCCCGCACCAGATATACCCAGATATACCCAGATATCTGCTCTTGAAGCTCTAGGCACCAAGTTCATTGCATCAATAGAAGCTGAGGATAAAAGAGCATGTGCCCTCCAGCTCACCCCAATGTCCAGTCCAGGAGCAGGTGCCATTTATTATCCCGTTTGGGCTTCTGCCTTCCCACAGCTGGCCTCCTTTGCACTCCATCTGGTCGCTAAAGACATTTCAAGTTGCCAGCCCAGGTCTCCATAATGGAAGGATTTTTTAATTTACCTCAGAAAATTAAATGTAACCTAGGCAGAGCAAGACTTTTTCTGGAAAAATATCACCAGAAAGACCCTGAGGAACTTGGGACCCAAAGTTTCCAGATCTTTTAATATTTCAATAATCTTCATAGAGGAAATCTAACCTTTATTTACAATATGGGCTTACTGGATTTGAAGAGACATCTCTCCTTTTCTGTACACAGAAGTTAGGAGAGGGTAATGGCGGCAAAGGAAGGCAAAGGAAAGGGGAAGAAGAGACAGTATTAGAGAATTTATAATGTCAAAATGAAGATTCATCACGTTTGGTGAAAACGACATGGAACTATGAAGTAAAGCCCATTAAAATCATGGTCTCTGGCCCTTAGTTTGTGGCTTAAAACAAATCCAGGGTCAATTATATTTTGATACAGGCAAATTTATTTCCCTTTCCTCATTCTCAAATCAATTTAAATGAGCATTTACATTTACTAGGCACATGTATTTCTACTCCTTCCCCATGGACCTGTGCAAGACATCGCTAATGGACAGGGACACCATTCTACACTGAGCCTGGTAAGCCTTCCAACTCTTCTCACTGTGAGGGGCTGGGCAGCCCAACCCCTGGAGCTGGCTGGCAGGATGAAGCTGCTTCTCCATCTGGTCTTAACAGCCTCCTGACACCTTCTGTACACTAAGGAATAACCCTCTAAGATGTGTCTTAGTAGGGAGATGGCAGGGGGGAACATCTGAGGGAATTAGCAAGAAAGGTCAAGTGAGGAAGACAAAGATAGACTCTCCCTGCATCTTTCTAAAAGGAAAGCTAGATCCTTCCCCAACACAGAAGGAGTAAACCTTTTTTCAGGGGGTTTTATATAAATTATCTTATTAAATTCTCAAAACAACACTATGGGCTGAATCTTCTCATGGCCATTACTCACATCGAGACATTGAGGTTACCCAACTAATAAGTAGCACAAATCTCGACACAAATCTAGACCAGCTGGTTCTATCAGCCAATGTATATGGTCAGTTTGGCTCACACAATTATTTTAATGTGGTGCTACATTTAAAATTTGATATATTTCCTCTAAGATGTCAGATTTCCCATGTCTTCTGAAAACTGAGAAGACCTGGCAACATTAGGTCCACATGGCAACAATCAGCTGGAACGAAGGTCACAGCAGCTAATTTGATTAGATGGAGACTGTCTCCTTTCCAGTCAGCCTCAACCTCCTAAATTAGCAGACATGGCATATTAAATATTAAAAACTACCTGGGCACCTGGGTGTGCAATTGGTTAAGCAACCAACTCTTGACTTCAGCTCAGGTCATGATCTCAGTGCTGTGAGATCAAGCCCCACATCGGGCTCCCCCCTAGGCATGGAGACTGCTTAAGATTCTCTCTCTCCCTCTCCCTCTGCCCCTCCATCTCACTCTCTCTGAAAAAAAGAAAAAAAGAAAAGAAAACTACCTAAAAACAAGGCAGTGTTCAATAAAAATCCCAGCATTTATTTCCACCTCTCTGCACTTATTCCTACCTTCATTATACTACTCTATCCAGAAAGATGATCCGAAAAGTAACAGTGAAATATATCATCCAAGACACTATCCTGGCATAAGCTTTATTTTTTTTTTTAAGATCTTATTTATTTATTTGACAAAGAGAGATAGAGAGCACAAGTAGGCAGAGAGGCAAGCAGAGGGTGAGGGAGAAGCAGGCTCTCTGCGGAGCAGGGAGCCCGATGCAGGGCTTGATCCCAGGACCCTGGGATCATGACCTGAGCCGAAGGCAGAGGCTTAATGTCTGAGCCACCCAGGTGCCTCCTGGCATAAGCTTTAAAAGCATTGCTTGATATGCAAATATATACAAAGAGAAAAAAATGTGCTGCATTAACTGACAAGAAAAGTCTTAATTACTGTGTATCAGGTGTTATTAGGAGGAAGGCTATAGTTGAAAAGGTCAATAGTGGGCAGAATTGTTTATTGTTAAATTCTCTGTGTAGCAGCCTTACAAATGATCATTTGAGTAAATTCATTAGTGAACTAGTCTCAGTCTCAAGCTGCCTTGCAAGGAATTCTGCTCATTGGCTAATAAGGCTCTAGCAATGTCCTAACATGTGTTTACTCATATCCGTTAATTCACTCAAAAAGTAATTAGCAGGCCTAAAAGACTCGGTCGTGGGAGTCATACTGATGACATGATATAGCCATCCCATATTTTCCATGCTAACAAATTCTTTTCCATTGCTTCTGGCTGAAGGTATGGACTCTTCTAATGTTTATGACTCATGTAGTGAAGGCGAGACCATTGCTGAAACAAGTCCCAGTGACTGAAATCTAAGCCATCAAGCCCTGGGCCTCCCAGAAGCTCCACATTTTCTTACTGTGTATGCCTCTGACTTTGGATGTCACAAAACACTGCTGACTCTCTCCCTCCCTTAACTGTTATCACTTCAAATGCATTTAAGAATGCTGCCTAAAATTAACTTTGTAGTATTTTTAAAAATGAATTAAATGTTTTGGATAAGTGAAGGCATGAATCTATCAATATTATTAGAAAAGGCAAAGAAAACTGGAACTCGTTAGAAGTTTTTAAGAGTCCTATAGAGACACTAATGAATGCTTACTTCATTTGGTCTCATGAATAAAAGTTCAAGATCACACAAGAGAAGTGTCTGAATTTTAGACAACCACTTTACCACATTAATGGAGTCAAACTAAACTCTCAGATAATACGAAAGCCCTTTTTCTACCTTTGGGAATACATAAAATACCAATTCGTGATGGATTCCACTGTGAAATGGTGCTTTGTCTGACATTGGGTTAATGAGTTCTCCCCTCCTGAACACACAGGGACTGACCAGAGGATGGGGCTGAGGGAAGAAATGGCAAAAGCACAGGAAATGATGAAACACATTCAGTCCAGGATTTGAGACACTCCAAAAGTGACCTACAATGCAGATACTCTACATAAAGAGTAAAGATGAACAAATTACTGAAAACAGCTAACTTCAAATTCAGCAAACTCTATCAGATTCTGGTTTGTGGAAAGCTATGCCTTTGGCCATGGTATCAGAGAAGGAAGTTGGTAGTACTAAAGACAAAATTCAAGAAAGTATTTTGGCTTCGGCTGGAACAAAAACAACATGCTCTTTTAAGGAACTGATATTGTAGAGACTTGGTGATATTCTAGGAAATGAACATGAGATAATGTTTTCAAAATAGCCCCATGATAATGTCAATGAGTAATTTCAGTTCTTATCACCATATTATGTAGTTCATGAGCAGTACTGATATTGAGGCAAGGAAAGGTGTTAGAATGTTAAAAAATAATAATAATAAAATAATGCCTCCCTCCCTCCCTCTAAGGAAAACAGCTGATGAACAGCCACTCTGACAGATGTAAACCTAACAATGCTCAGTCATGGGGGAAAAAATGTCTGAAAATGGGTTTCCTTATTTCCCAGCATACACTGAGCCAAATATCTCAATCCAGTGGCCATCAATATACAGATGTTCAACTTCATCATCAAAGGAAAAGTTATGGAAAATAGAGCCCTAGATCACTTAAGCGGAAAAAGGCTTTAAAAGTCATCTGGCTTGGGGTGCCTGGGTGGCTCAGTAGGTCAAGCGGCCGACTCTTGATTTTGGCTCAGGTCATGATCTCAGGGTTGTGGGATTGAGCCCCACTTATGAGCATGCACTGCTTAAGATTCTCTCTCTCCCTTTCCCTCTGCCCCCCCCCAACTCGCACTCCCTCTCCCCTCAAAAAAAAAAAAAGAATCATCTGGCTTGTGCCCAAACTGACAGATGCCCAGAGATATTACGTAACTTTCCTCAATTACACAGCTCATGAATTGCAGAGTCAGATCTGCAGAATCAGGTTTTCTCCTTTCTCCTCCTGGTTCTATTTCTCCTCTTCCTGTAAAAACAGTATGGATCAGTGAGGAAACACTGCCTGCGGAAGCCCTATTGCAAATCTGCAAAAGTACAAAATGCTACAATGCCCTGGTTCTGTTTTCTCACCTCCCATTCACTCCTAACATACTGTAACTCTCTCTGGGAGCGTTTCCACGCCCACCTACTTGACAGGTTTCACATCCTCCCTGACCGTTTCTCCTACCCCCAAGCCAGATGGAGTTAGGGGCTCCCTTTGGCTCAGCTTCTATAACAAGAGTAATTTATTGCCGTGTTGTATTTTAACCAACCGATAACCTTTCTATCTCTTACCACACCCACAACACTATGATTTCCTGGGAGCAGTGATTTCAGCTTCCTTATCTTTGTAGATGCTATTATACCTAACTCTTAGTAAAGATCAATAACTGATTATTGAATGAACAAATGTTACTGAATTTTTGCCTCTTTGAACATTAGGAAAAAGCAGACAGCCAAAATAACGTGATAATACAGGCTAATATATCTATACTATATAAATATTGTTCAAATTGCAGAAGATCCATGATGCAGTGCTATACAATTTCTATGATTAAAAAAAAAGAAAAGAGCCTGCCAATTCTCAGACAGATATATAGCAAATTATGCCCATGTTTTAAAATTCAAATTCATCTCTGCCTCCTCTCTCATGGCCTCTCTGCCCCAAATACTCTTCCCTCCATAATTGTCCCCTGCCCATCTGTGTTCATGGCTCAGCTCAAACGTTAGCCTCACATAGGGCTTTCCTCCACCCCCTTGGTGACTTCAGGACCCTTTATCACACCCTCTTCTGTCTCACAGCATTTTATCTGAACCTCTTTATGATTGTATTCTACTTAGGTAAGTGGATATTTTATCTCCTCTACCTCACTAAGCAACCTGAGGAAAGCTTTCTGTCTTTATACCCTGAAGATGTCTAACACAGAGCCTTGCCCTCGACATATCCTTGGTAAACAGTATGCGAATGGCTAACACGGGGAGTTTGGGTTCCCTTCTTAAAGACAGCAAGGTGCAAACAGACAAATCTCAACCTACAAAATCAGGGGGTAATCCTTTCAAGTTGGAACATACCATGACTTGGGAAGCCACCGGTGTAAGCACTGTCCAGGAGGACAGGGAGGAACACTGAGTCTATCAAGAGACACTTCTGAAGCAGATAGGTAAGAAGGATGCCTAACTCGGGCTGGAGGTCAGGGAAGACTTCCTAGAAGAGGTGACCCTGGACCTGAGGCTCAAAGGTTGAGCTAACCAAAGAGAAAGAAGAGCATTCAAACAGAGGGGGCTGATTAGTTTTTAACTGTCTTTAAGTTTTAGAATATGTACAGAGTTCACAGATGAAATCATATAATGCCAAGGGTTTCCTTTAACATAATCCGGGGGTGCAATAGGGGCCAGCGGTGAAACAAGATTGGTCATGAACTAAGTAACAAATATATGGAGGTCTATGATACTATGCTACTTTTATGTATGTTTGAAATTCTCCATAATGAAAATTTTTTTCACGCACAAAAAAATTTTAAGCCTGAAGAAAAACATAAAGCAATCGTGGAGAACGAAAGAAAGAGATAACCACAGATGTAAAGAAAGGTTACCAAACTTAAGCAAGCCTGCCTGAAGTTGAAGATAATACATTTGTTGTGACAAATTTGAATGACTGTTTTCCTAGCAGCACTCACAAGCTTGATGAAAAAGTGGACATGAAGAAGGTGCACTGGTACAAGGAAAGGATCCTGAAGGATATGATGGCAGAAGGAGGGGCAAGGGATGTGACGGTATTGGCTAGAGACAAATCAAAGCATTAAGCCATCATCCTGTCTAGTCTGGACAGGAAGGGACGTGAGCATACGACAGAGGCTGACAGACTGGGAGAAAAAGGAGCTGGATGTCTCAAAGGAAATGCATGGCTGGAAAATGGAGGTAAAAAAGCTGGAAGGACAGGAGGCTGTAGTCAGCAAGCCAGTCTCTGGAGCTTAAGATTTCAGTACTGGGTGATGACAAGGTCAAGTATAATTGTAAATGCCTGTGAAGTGCCTATGTTAAAGGATGGCTGAAGTGGAATGGAGGTGAAAGTCAAATAGAATTAAGACAGTTATGGAATTGGGAGGGTTGGATGCTGGATGGGTCCTAATGAAGCCCTAAAATTTCCCATAAAGATGAGGCTAGGTTTTAAGTTCCATAAAGACAAGGATTATATCTGTCTCTCTCTCTCTCTTGTTTTTTAGTTAATATACACACAACATCTAGTACACTGTTTGGCACAGAGGACAAGTTCCCAGATGGTTGTTGAATGGGTGAATGGAAGGACTGTGTCACTAATCCCTTAATGTCAAGCCCTCAAGTCTCCATTTACCACTGGTTAGTTGGTTAGTTGGGAGTGAGAAAAAGGGATGGGGAGAATAAATGAATGAATATACAACAAAGCAGGATTCATAGAGCAAAAGAAATATAAAAAAATAAAAATAAAATGTAGACTCTCTGAGAAAAACTCAAGAGTTGACTTTATTAGTCATTTATACCTGAACTAATGCATGAGCTGTGACTGAGTTAATAACTGTCTTTGAGTGTGTGAAGGGTTATTTTAAGGAAGAGGAAAACAAGAGAGGACTGTTTGCCTACTGCCCTGTCCAGATGCCGTTTGCCAAGCCTAAGTGGGAGTTGTTCTGGATCACACCAGCCTGAGGTCACCTCCGGTTCAGAAGCCAGTGGGCAGGGCAAGGAAACCTGGCTTCTAGGAACCCCTTTTAACTCTGTCATAGAGAAGAATCAACTCTTCACCCTGCAACCGGTCTGCCTGCCCAGGAATCTCAAGAACAAATTAGAATTTTTGAGACTATAGTAGACTCTTATGATTGGGAACACAAACCACTACCATTCATTCATCAAATTCATTTATTCAACAAATACTGAGAAACAAAATTAAGTTGAAGAAGTGATTTAGAAAAGGCAAAAAAAAAAAAAAAGAAACCTAAAATCAAAAAATAGAGACTAACCTGGGTTACAAATAAAATTCTTATTAATGACAATCTCAAATATTGGATGAGCTTACCACTGGCCAGTTACTAGGCCACGTGCTTTACCTAAAGTTTCATGTCAACATCATAGCAGTCCTGTGACTCAGCTAGTATTAGGATTCCCACTTATAGGTGAGGAAATCAGCTAAAAGAGAAATGACTGGCCCAAGACCACACACCTAGAAAGACTGAGCCAGGTCTAGCTCACACTCATGCACATGCCTGCATCTGTACTCTAGACTAGACTGCTTTATTAAACCCTAGGGAATGATTTGGGAAACAAAGGCAGAAGAAAAATTATTAAAGTTCCTTACTACCTACACCCATTGACAAGTCCTTGAAACAGGCAGAGTGACATTCCTCTAGGGACTCAACTGCCTCGATATTGACACTTTGCTAAAGGCAAAAAGCAATCTTAGCCCAATGCCCAGGATCCTGTAAGCCTACTTTAACACATAAAAAATTCTTTTGGAAACTTCCTTTATCTCTAAACCACACAACATACATGCTGGCAATCATCCCCCAAGCATATGGCCCATTGATATACATCTATCTGAAGGGTCTCATAACTAAGGTTTTATTAGACGGTAATAAATGACCTTTTCCCAACAATAGCTAAACCCCCCCCTCAAGGTCCTGGAAACCTTGCTTCCAAAATTCCTTAGAGACGCTATCCCTAACCCTCTCCCAACTTGAAAGTATATAATGGGCCACACCTCATGACCCCAGTACAGCTCTTTCTGCCCACTGGTCCTGTCTCTGTGCCTTAATAAAATCACCTTTTTGCAACAAAGACGTCTCAAGAATTCTTTCTTGGCCATCGGCTTCGAACCCTAATGTCGTCTTTCCTACATTAGGGAAGACATTGTAGGGTGTAAATATAACTTCATCTAGACAGACAAGAAGACATGAAATACTAGTGGTGGAAGGGCTGAGCCTTTCAGGAGTGAGGAATGTAAGATAGAGGAACTTCTTATAATATCTCTCTGGTCTCTGCTCTTATATTCATGCAATTCCTATTTCCAACAGAGAAAGGAAAGCCTGGGGGTTTGGGGGACATGTTAAGGGCAGAGAAAATCCTCCCAGAGATCATTTAGGCTATCAAAGAACAGGAAGAAAAAGGGAGAAACCCCAAAGTCCTTGAGTCCCTATTTCCCTGTGAATGAAAGAGACTAGTATGTAAATAAGAGCTTTGCATAAGCCAGACATTCTTTCAAGTCCAGTTTATCTACAGTATGAGTCACTTCCTTTTTAAAGCAGGAATTAAAAGAGATAGAGGCACATAATCATTACCCAGCACAAACCTTCTTAATAGATCTTTTCTTCTCGTTCAAATGGCAAGAAGGTAAAGAACTCCTCCTTTTTGACAAAGCAGCAACATCATTTTGCATATAGTATACACACCGTTTGACCAGTTAATATCCTCATTCAGCAGAAAGAAATGAACAAGTGAGATCAACAGGCAGATGAGATGATAGAAGGAAAGCCACAGGTCCAGCCAGGTTAACCTGACACCTACAAAGAAATCTGGATAATAAGAATCCTTTGAATGACTCAGGTAAGATTTATATCCTCCAAAAGGAAGTTTAACTCTAAGTTATCCAGCAAAGATACTCATAAACCTTTGGAGGAAGTCTCAGAGCAGCCCACGGCCAGAAAATGGAAATGGAAACAAGCTACCTGGGCATCCACAGATAGGAGCTCTGCACAAATATAGTTGTATTCTGGGATGGTTTGAAAGTGAACAAGAAAGTGACTGGTCTCTTCTCCGCCCCAATGCCTACTGCAGGTCTTACCCAGCCCCAGCCCCTGCAGTAGGTTTATCAGGGGCAATTCATTTATCGGAAGTTAAAGATTCTCTTTGAAGAGTGAAGCATGGAGTAAGAAAGCAATTAAGTAGAAGCTAAAGCACATGGGCATTGCCTGGGGAATTCCAGGGGCCTCATTCATCCTTCCTGTATATCCTGCATGTGAGAATACACCCAGCAAGCCAATCCCTCCAGGGCTCCAAACTGACAGCCACCAGCACCAAAGTTTAAAGGTCTTGGGATGCCCTACATAAAAGAACAAAATTTTACTGAGCATCTACTCTACACCAAGCACTGTGCTAGGGGCCAAGCTTACGACAATAAGCAAAATAGATAATGTTTCTGTTCTCATGGATCTACAATCTAATGGGAGAGACTAACAGGTTGACTGTTGTTTCCAGTGCAGCATGCTAAGTGCTATAACTGGGGTGTAGAAGATGGGAAAGTTTCATACGAGAACTCAAGGAGGGAAGGGGGTCTTCTCAGAGGACATCATGTCCAAGCTGAGACCTGAAGGATGAGTAAGAGTAAAGGGAATATGCAAGAAAAAGAGATAGTCTATCTCATAAAAGAAACAAATCCCTGTCACTTAAGAACAGGACATTTTCTCTTTTAGTGTTTTATCAATTAATCCTCCTTGTGCATCACAAGGAACACCCTAGCCTTTGCTCTCAAAACAGGAATTTTCCCTCACTTTGCTTATCTGGTAACTTGTGAGCCTGCAGTAAACAGTACTTAGGTGATTATGTATCTGAGAACTGGAAAGGCTTCTCCATCCCTAGAATTTTCCCTGACTCATTAATTTTTCTTAATGTACTGTTAAAACTAGATATGTGTTTATAACACACACAAAATAAACTTAAAAGCAAATACATAGGAACAATTGAAATAAAAAGAGAGTCCTAGGATGCCAGAGGCAGAATTATGAAAATAAACAGCTAATGTTTATCAAACGCTTACTCTGTACCAGACAGCTGTTCTAAGTTCTGTATGCATGGTAAGTCACTATATTCACATGATAGTAGGTTCCACCGATATCTGTATTTTACACATGGGTTTACTGAGACACAGAGTGCTTAAGCAATTTACGCAAAGTCATGGAGCTAGCAAGTGTAGAGTCGGCATCTGAACTCAGGCAGTCTGACTCCAGAGCCCCTGAGATTATCCGCGATGCTAGCCAATCAGGACAAGGATGGGAATGAACTTTGCCTCACAGTTTTGTCTCTAGCCAATTTTGTATGGGCTGGAGCTGAACTGCAAACCTTTCTACTAGATAGATAGACCAAGCAATACAAATTAGTGTGTTCCACCTGTTAAATCCCAAAGGCTGAAAATTCCTGAAATGTCCAGACCTCTCCACAAATGCTTTGAGCTATGTTATATGTTCCTTTGAGGGCCACGATATTCTTTCATATTTTGAGCAATTTCTGGTCATGGTGACTGCTGCTTCAGGATGAACGTGATTACATTAGATTCATCAAGTTCCAGACACAGAGCTTGCTAAAGTTGCTTTTTTGAAGAAAACTAAAAACAGTCTTAAGTCATTCCTATGTCTTGGAGGAATTAAGCTGGCTGGTCGTATTGTGGGAAAGTCATCTTTAAATAATTTGTGTACAATGTGAAAGGATGACTTCAAGAAAAAGTTAAAAAAATTTTTTTCTTCATTTAGTAAAAAATGCTCTAAGATTCATCTGCCTATCCACAGAAAAATGCAGTCAGTTGATTTATTTTTTAAAGGTACCAGTTACAGGTCATATACCATTACATGAACAAAATGCCGATATTTTTGAAAGAATGAGAACTATAGTTTATCTCTATCATTATTCTTCTATTTACAATTGAGTATCATTTTATTCTGTATTTTATTTTATTTTTTTCATCATGATAAGTGTACTCTTTAATCCCCATCACTGATTTTACCCATCCGAATATCATTTTATTAATTAAAGAAAAGAATCTGGGGGCAAAGATTTTAAAAATACTTACCAGTTTGTTTTTGACTGCAACAGACACCCCCTCCTAGAAGTTGTTGAACAAAAGAGAAACAGGCTTCTTTGGTGGATCTAGCCTTGTGGATTAATTTTGAGCCCCTATGAGTCTTTATTCTTTTCTGTTTCTCCAGCTAGGAGTATCTATTGCTGTTATAATTTGTTCTTTTTTAATAGTAGTTGTCAAAAAAAAAAAGTGAAAACAACTTGACCAATTATTTTGTGACTGGGGGGTCAAAATAGTTCTCAGATCATCATTTCTATTTTCCCCAAATAAAGCTGGATGAGGAGCTTCAGTAAAGAATTATGTAAACATTGCTTAAGATAAGCCAACATTAACACCTACAGAACTAGAGAATTAGTAGAACCTTCATATTGAGATAAACAGCTCTGAAGGCTGGTAGAGAAGACAGCAGTCACCCATTATCGATTGGTTTGATAATTGATAGCCAAAAAAAACCCCCAAAACCCCACAAACAAACAAACATACAAACCACCAAAGACCAAGAAAACGTGAATAGCCTGGGGGTAGGGGTGGTTCTAGAAACTGATTTCAACAATTTCAAATCACAATTTTTTTTAATTTGAAGATATTTTATTAAGATCAAAGTTTTCTCAAAAAAAAAAGATCAAAGCTTTTCGTTATGTTTATTTATAATGCCTTACTAGTCAAAAGGGGAACAAATAATAAACATCTTTATCTTCAGGGAGCTTTTAACAACAGTTAAAAACAGTTTTGTAAATCTGAGTTTATGTTTGTCCACTTTTAATTATTGTAACTTAGATGCCTGCAAATATACCATACCAAGAATATCAGCCTTAAAAATATGAGTAACTGATACATTGGTTAGTAAAATTGTGTTTAAAAAATCATATCTCAATTCTTTTTATTTTTTAAGTCATTCTAATTTTATCAATCTTGGGAGTGTAGAATTTCCTTCTTGCTCTTAGAGTTTTTTATATACTGACCTAAGAAAACTGAGCATTCCCTCCTGTCAAATATTGATTGATACTCTATCTTGGAAATAAGCTGCTAAAGGAACTAGTACAATGAGGAGCATAAGCTTACCCCAATTTTAAACAAAGGCCAAACCATATTTATGAAACAGATGGGAGAGCAGAATTGATGAATACTGCTTTCTAAAACAAACGCAACCCGCTTGTTATTTTCTATCATTACTCACTGCTCTCAATAAGAAAAAAAAACTTCCTGGCAGTCCATTTATACACACCTCTAAGCAAGAATTTAAGTACTTAACTTAGAATGAGTATCCTAAAGAAATCTATGTCTATAAAGATCACTGGTACTTTTATTCTGATTTTAAATATTGAAACATTAAGATAAACATTTGGAGTTCCTTTGTCATGAGTTTTATTTCCAGCTACCAGATAAGTTTATATAATAAGTATTTCCTTTCTGGGTATCACGTATTTATTTCTATAAAGGGATCTTACCTGTCTGAATGAAAGAAACAGAATTGCTACAGTCCCAGATATGTGTATCTATTTGCTTTTAAAGTGGCACAGTTTTGGGGCGCCTGGGTGGCTCAGTCATTAAGCGTCTGCCTTTGGCTTGGGTCATGGTCCCGGGGTCCTGGGATCGAGCCCCGCATCGGGCTCCCTGCTCGGCGGGGAGCCTGCTTCTCCCTCTCCCACTCCCCCTGCTGGTGTTCCCTCTCTCACTGTCTCTCTCTCTCTGTAAAATAAATAAAATCTTTAAAAAATAAATAAATAAATAAATAAATAAATAATAAAGTGGCACAGTTTCTCTTGCCTTTTTTTCTTCGTAAGCAATCAAGACTATTTGAGATCATTCTGCAGCTCCAAAATTTCAAAGATGCAACTGTATCACACCAAAAAGCGGATCATATTCAAGGACAAGAAGTCAAATTCATTCAGGCACTGAACAAACAATTCCGACTGAATTCAACTCTTTATGATTCAGTATATTTTCTTTTTTAAAGAGCTGGTGTTCTTGGAAACCAATTCAGTCTTTTTACTCCAAAACCATTTATATGGGTAGGTCTAACTTTTAACACAGTAGCCAGCAAAAACTGTACGTATGCAAGACCCATTCATTGACTGTACTGAGCTACATTAAACACTGATTTTTCCATTTAGATAAAATTCCTGGATTGCTATGAAGTCTCATTCACCCTAACTTCCTTTAAGAACAAGGACAGATTTTGCACATTGTTTAAATCAGGAACTAGTTTTGTCAAAGGTTTAAAAACACTTTGGAAGAATACAGGTGGAATTATACATGCGGCCTCCACAAAAATATATGTTGGTAAAATCATGACGCCATTCCTCACTAATCAAAGAGCAGAGGAGAAGTTATAATGAGAAATCTTACTCAGAAAATAAGATATCAAATTCCACTGTCAAAGAATGATTTTTAAATAGTTAATTTTTAATTATTATTATTATTTTTTTTAGAGGGGGTTGGGAAGAGGCCAAGGAAGAGGGAGAGAGAGGATCTTAAACAGGCTCCACACCCAGCCTGACGCAGGGCTCCATCTCGAGGCTCCATCTCGAGGGGCTCAACCTCACGACCCTGAGATCATGACCTGCACCAAAACTGAGAGTCTGACACTTAACTGACTGAGCCACCCAGGTGCCCCGATTCTTAAATAGCTAAAACACGACTCACACAAATGAACGAACACATGTTAGCTCATATTCAACTTGTTGATGGGGGAGCCAGCAGAATGGAAACTGCCTCCAAGGGCATTTGGGGACCTGGTATTTATATAAATTTGTAAAAGAGAATGTAGGAATAAAAGTGCTAGGTTAAATACAAAATTGATTCATGTCCTACAGGACAATGAAAATGTAATCTTTGGAGTTATCTTTTCTACCAGACATAAATCTATAAATCATCATGTAACCAACCTCACAGAGTCTAGGCCTTGGTGGTGGTAAACAGTACGTCAAGCAAAAGGGATTTTTCCTTGAATAATTGTATAATCCTCAGTGGCATTTTAAATATTTCCCCAAATGTGATATTGATAGAACATCCTGTGCTCTTTTTCCCTTACTTTCAAGACTGGGATTATTTTTCTTGACACCTCTGAAATTGTGCTTAAATAAAAATGTACTACACAAAGAGCCATTACTGAAAAGCAATTCTCAAATCTGGGAACCTGAAATTTCTGGAAATGAACTTCAACTTTGTTTCTTCTCACCCCTGATTTGAAACTACAATTCTTTAACTCAGGAGCCACTGTGTCTGCCTCCCTTTGGTCTCTCCCTAGCCTAGAAAAAAAAGTTGACCCGCAAAACCTTTGGGTTCTCTTCTGGCACAAATTGCACAAATAGCTTTCCTATTTTTGGAAAAAAAATACCACACTTTGCCATACTAGCATCCATTATCTGAGAGAAAAATACTTCTTTTAACCTAAGTTAAACATAAGTACTCTCCCTCTTGTTTTTCCATCTACTAGTGACTGTCTGACCATCAGAAAGCCAATGCTATTCTCCAAACAAAATGATCACTGTGCCTTCAACTTCCTCCTGGGTCTTATTTTCCAATTCCGAATTCTCTTCTAGGTGCCTTTTAAATATTCCCGAATCCGGTAGATTCCTAAAACTCCAACAAATATTGACGCTGGGGCCAAGTGTTCCCACAAATACGGAAAGAAATGAGATTACATTTTTCCTTTGTCTATTTCTACCTCCTGTCAGAGTAAATGATTAGACCGTAGCAATGAACAGGTTCAACATGGATGGAAGATGCAAAGACTTAGAAGAGAATTTAAATGAAAAGTAAGTAGTTACAAAAAAACAAGTAATTGCTCTCGGCTAAGGATTTGTCGTTTGTTAAACGTGTTGGATTTTTTGTGTGTGTTTTCATAATGCCCCTCCTCTGCTGTGGGAGGGCACAGCCCCAAACTAGGAAGCATGGACGGCCTCCGCCCACGGTACACACTCACAATGCATCCCACGAAGACCAAAGTGAAAGGGAAGGCCTAGAATGTAAATGTCTCATTAGCCTGGGCCTGGGCTCACTGCCCGGCTCTGATTGGGTTCCCAGTGACTTCTTTTGGCATGGGGCCAAGACTTATTTTTATGTTAGATCTTGAAGAAATGTATTCAGTTCCCACAAACCCTGCGGTACCGTGAAAACTTTAGATTCACCAGCGCAGACTCCAAAAGGGGTGTGAGCAGAAGAGTAGCCAGAAAAGAAAGACAAAATGCCAAAAAGACACTTAATGAGGTACAGAGTGGTGCTCCTTTTGGTCAGAACAATCCAAGTTTTGATCTACCAATCTCCGGAGCTAAATTCCCACACCAGCTTGAAATAATTAGCTCCCCGAGCCTCCAAAGGAAAACCTCCAGTGCAGAAGGCTGTGAAGCGGGAGAGGGCTATGGACGGGGAACTTCCATGTGCTGATCACGCGCCACATTACCATCCCCACACCTGGTGCTTCAGTTAATTTATGCTTCAAAACAACCCCATGAAGAAGGACAAGAGAGAAGAACACTGTAGCCACTGTGTCATTTCTCTTCAACTTCTGGCCAACTTGAGTTGAACACCAAGGACCAAGTTCGTCATCATCTCATCCCTGACCCCCATCAGGTAACCTCAGCTGACAGGTTAACTAGGGTACAGTAGTCAGACCTCTGGGGTCAGCAAAGAGGAACCCTCTGCAGGGGAGGAAAGAGAACACCCACAACAGGGAGCCCAAAGCCATGAGTGATTTTGAAGCAGAAAAAAAGTTACGTTTTTCAACTCGTACTAACCAAACCCTAACCTGTGAACCTAACAAGCTGAGGCTATTTGAAGAAAGTGATGGGAACAATGAATTAAAAACTTTCTTCACTGCTCTCCATTCTCAATAGAAGCAATGACGCTCAGCATTTCCATTCATTCCTCTGTCCGTGATGTTTAGTGAGAGGCTACTGTCCAATAGATATCATTGTAGGATCCATGCATCAGTGAATAAGACAACGGCAATGACAAAAAGGTTCGTTTGTCTTCATTATTAAAGTAATATTTGCTTGTTAGAGAAAAATTACAAAAGGGAAAGAAACTGAAAGGAGAAATCACCTGAATCCTCCCAACCAGAAAAAGAAATACTCTTAATTTTATGGGGTACATACTTCCCATAAAATTAGATCTATAATTACATATAATTAATGTATATCATATATAACAACAAAATATAGAATATACAATATCAATATTATATTCTCTCTTTCGACCTATGTTTAGTGTGTATGAATTCACACTATTCTTCCTAAAATGATACTATGCTGTACATTATATGGTGTCATAACTGTTTTTTTCACTTGCCATATTATTAGCCATCATTCTACAGGTTATAGTCTGATTAAAGGTTAATTTCTACATTTCGAAAGTAGGGCTAGGAGCATTTTTTACAAATCCTAGTCAGTGGCCTAGCCTCAGTAGATGTGAGGAAAACAAAAAGGAAGACTAAATGCTTCCCCAAGTCATCCTCACCCCCAGCTGCTAGCTGGGGCAGTAAGGACTACAGCTACCACAGTTCCCAGCTGACCACAGGGAGGCAGGTGGGCAGCACCCTGAGAGTGGCAAGCACTGCAGGCCCTAGTTCAAAGCCCTGAGTTCTCCTGGGCCAGGCAGGGGAGGGACAGCCGTTCCATCAGTGGGTATAACAGTAACACACGGTCCGGAACGCTTGACTCTTGCATCAAGCTCCCAGGAGGGAGGCCAAAGCTGAACTTGTGGTCGGGGCTCTTATGCGGAACAGCAGGGCAAGTGTGGGCTATTTGGCCCATGCATAAGTAACCTGCAATTTTTCTTCCACATTATATGTTACTAAAAGTCAATCACATTCTTATTATTCACCTTAGCACTGATGCCTACATTCAATCTGGTGCACTTTGGAAAAGCTGCAAAGCTTAAGGTCTAAGTCTTTAATAATTTCAGAGATGTCTGGTATCCAAGGAAAGAAAGCTTCCTTTCAAGGTGGGATTTGCCTGTGGGCATCAGTCCCCACACAAAGGGGAATTATTCCAGAAGCCACCCATGGCATCATTTTTAATGACTTTTATTCAATTGTATCAGCATGCCGAAGTTTATTTTATTAACCATCTTTTTTTAATAAAATGTTTTATCTTCCAGTGTTTTACTATAACATTCCTGCAATGAACATCTGCTTGCTAAATGTTTGTTCACTTGCTTTGTTATGGCCTTAGGATAGATTCTTTCAAGTAGAGTTGTCAACTCAAAAGGTATATACAATTTTATGACTTTTGCAATGAAATCACCAAATTGCTCCCTCAAAGAAGTTTTACCCATCTTTATTCCCACTAGTCTTGTGTGGAGGTATTTACTTCCCTATAACTTTTTCTACACTTGGTAATACCATAAAACAAAATTGTTAATTTGATATGTGAAAAAATAATTTTACTGTTTTCCTTTGTATTCCTTTATTACTAATGAGGTTGAAGATATTTTTATATGCTTGTTTGCTCTTCACTTCTTTTGTGAATTAGCTATTCATATACTTTGTAAATGTTCTTTATACAGTAAGGATATTAACCCTTTGCACGTATTTACTTTGCAAAGAAGGAGCTTTTATAATTTACATACTACATACGTAATGGGTTTTTTCCTCTCTGCCCTATAAGTCATTCAAATGATTCCTTTCTTCTCTCATTTGCTGCACATATGACTTTCCTAATCCTATTTCTAAAAGACCCTATCATTCTGAAAGAGCTCAGTATATAACCCATGACATAGAGGAGTCACAGGGTTGCCAACAGGCATTCCTCTTCAAGTTGTATGTTTTAGCCTCATGGTTTTCACTTTTTTGACTACAGTTGAAATAAGATATTTTACATTGTATTCCATACTCCTGGGGTGGGTATAAGTGTAAATATACATATCTAAGTATGTTAAGTAAACATATATAACATATAAGTATACATGTATAATAGAAACAAAAGTTTTATAAAACAATACTATCCTTATTACCCATCTGCATACTGCTCTTCTTCCTTTTTTCTTAGGCTAATTGAGACCCAATTAAAATGATTCCATGAACCATTAATAAGATCCAATCCACAACTAGAGAAGCACTATAATAATTTAAGGTGCTTTGGATCTAGGAAGAGATACAAGCATGAGTCTTCCCCTAGAAGACTCATTCTAATATTTTTAGAGTCCGATTAATTAACAGTAATGATTATTATCATAGCATTCTTGAGTGCTTATTATGTGCTTATGAAGTGTTTTGCATGCAAACCCTCCGGTCTTTTCAGTAAGGTGGGGATTATTACTGCACCCATTTGGCAGATGAGGAAACTGAGGAAGAGAGATTAAGACATTTACTCGAGTTCCCATGGCTAGTACATGACAGGACCAGATTTTGAACTAAGCAGCCCAATTCTAGAAACCCTTGTCTTCAACTCCTGTGGCCTTCCACCCACTCTGCTTCAGCTGGATCGAGTCCAGGGACGCTGACTCCTAAGGGTAGAAGAAAACTACCTGCAAAGGTTAGCGCCAAAGCTACAGAAACATCTGATGGTTCTAATAAGCTGTAAGACACTAGGAGAGAGAAACTTGATGGTTCTAACTGGCCATAAGACACAGACAGAAGGAGATTGGGGAACCGTGAGAGGTGAGCTAGTTTCCGCCCTCAGAGTAGTTGTAGACAGTTTGCACAGAGCCTGTTGTGTTCCCAAATCTTTTCTCTCCCTGCCCAAGGAAGAGTAGGTAGAAGAAACACGAAGCCTATATAAACCAAGGTCAGAAGGCATATTAGAACAGCAGGGCTGGTTTTTCTGTCAGACATTGGACAGAAATCTGAAATGAAACTTCACCCTAAACACACACATGCAGATATCTGTCTATCCTATTTCTTAAAAACACAGAACCTATAATCTTTATTGGACTGTGTAGGTGGGGGTAGAGGGGAAGGGAGCTACAGTCTGAATTTGCAAATAGGAACAGCAGCAAAAGCTACTCCATGAAAAATGTGTTCTTTATGATGTTAATTGAGGCATCAACACCTTGCTGCCCTGGTCTTCACAGAGTCCAGAATTGGGGTTTTCCTAGGTCACCCACTACAATCGTCTTTTTCTTTCCTTTGATATTTTACTATTGGTGCTTAAGTCAAAGACTCGCCTTGTTCTACTGGAGGAGGAGGAGGATTTGGTTTGGTGGTAAAAGGGCACCATGGAAGTGGCAGGACATCCTCATCATGCAAGTCTTTAAAAACTGACATAGTGATTCAGGCCAGTGCTTAATAACATCACAACCAGGAAGTCCTTTTTTAGATCTAATCTGCACCCATCTTGCTGCAATTTATAAATAAACTTTAGCCTCCCACTTCAGCCCCAGAGTGCCGGATGCCCAAGGAAAATTTAAAACAGTAATTGAATGCACACCAAGCCCAGGAGAGTTCATTAATTTGCATACAATGCACTGTGATCCTCAGATAAAAGATGCCACATTTGTAGGAAGCCTCACGTTTTTTTTTTCCCACAGATTAGTCCCATAATTAAACTCCTAATAGTAATTGCAAATACTTACTTCATTACAAAATAATTCCTATTCAGAAAAGAAAAAGATGCAGCTTATTTACTTATTTTATTGTTGGATGGACATGCACAGTGGATTTTTATCTAAAAACTCAGGGCACTGAGCTCTTGCTGAGATAAAGTAGGAACAATGCTGAGATAAATTAGGAGCAAGGCTTTCAAATCCTCTGCACTGGAGGAAAACGTGCTTCAGCTTCCCAGGTGTTGGTCAGAGGTGGGCGGACTGGGTCTGTGGTTGCATATTAACTCCCTGACCTCCACTAGATAGCCAGGTGACAGCTGCAGTGAGGTTTCTTTGAAGTGTGACATTCTTGCGGCACTTCAAAGGGCCCTGGCCTCTGAGGTAGGTATGTTTGTTGGCCACACCTGGTACCTGCCAACCCCACCGTAGCAGCTGGCCCACAGGAAGCTCCTAAGAACCAGCCCGGATCCCTCTAATGAAAACTGCACCAAAGAGAATGGGGCCCTGAGACCAATCAAGAGCTTTGAGCCCTGTCCTTTTCTGAGAAATAATGTCTCCTCCACTGTGGTCAGATCTTCGCAGCTCAGAAATGGCCACGTATGGAATTCTGACTGGAAGATGCTCTTTGTGGAAATCAAACCTTATTCACACAGGGAAGAGGTCTGAGCAGGGAGGCTTAGTTAAAAATGAAATGTGAGCAGAATGCTAAGGCTGTAAACTGCTGGGAAAGGTAGGTGTGAAAGAACCACAATAATTGAAGACAACTGGCCAAAAGGAGCTCATAGAGGTCAGATCTAGAATAGAAAAATAACCCTGGCTTCAGTCCAGGTCGATTAAAAAGCACTGAGCACGTCCCTTATGCCTTGCACCATCCCGTCACCTGGAGCGAGCACCTTTCCATGGCCGTGCTCAGTAACCGGAATTACGGAATCCCTACTCTGTAGGGACGTGTTATGAAGGTGACGAAACGCAATACTCCTCAAAGAATTTAGTCTGGTGGAGATTATCAGCTATAGACCTCCCTGTCGGGCATTTGGCCTCTAAGGACAGACATCCTTGGGTTTCAATCAGAGCCGTCCCATTTGCTCACTGAGAGACATTTATACCGTAATAAAAATTATGTGAATAAGGTCTCTCTCTCTCTCTTTTTCTCTCTCTCTCTCTCTCAAAACTTCTTATTGTACTGTACTCACCCTTCTTCTCAGGATGTGAGATGCTAAAGTGCCCACGCTGCGAGAGGCGGCCAGGTGAATGACGTAGGCATTGCGACACACCTGTAGGCTCCTGCTGACCTTCTGATGATTCGTCAGAAGGAGGACCCTCAGCTTCCCGCCTGTGGCTGACGTGGGTAACTGACACCTTGGAAAGCGAAACTGCGGATAAGGGAGGACTGCTAGATCTGCACTCACACCGCGCTTGGTGCTTGGAGGGGAAAGGGCTCCGGCAGGGAATGCTGTGACCGTCAGTAACAGGAGTCCCCGTGTAATTTTCCTACTGTGTCTCGCCTGGAAGTCAGCGTCACAGACCCCACCCTGGTGAGGCACAGCAGAGAGCTGGAAGGAGCTCGTACTCATCCCAACCCACTGCATGCACAGTGCTCAGCTCCCGCGCTCATGACAATTATATGAGATCGTGAATGTGACACTCTTAGCAGAGTGACTGGCACATATTAAGGACTCAATGTCCATAGTTCTTAAGATATAGGTGTTGTCTGGGGCACCTGGGTGGCTCTGTCGGTTGAACATCCGACTCTTGATCTTGGCTCAGGTCTTGAGCTAGGGGCCATGAGTTCGAGACCCGTGTTGGGTTCCACACTGGGTGTAAAACCTACTTTAAAAAAAAAAAAAAAAAAGACATAGGCATTGTCCCTGGAATAGCAAGTGATTATTTTTCATCAACATATCCATTCCTATCACTGAGCCTATCCACATAATGAAAGATAACTGCGGATGAGAGAAGACAAAGGCAGAGAGTGAGGGCCTTGCTTAACTTTGCATCCTCACACGTATTACCGAGTACTGGAAAGAGCATTGCTCTGGATTCAGATAGACTTGAGTTTGAATCCTGACTTCACAACATACTCACCAAGTTACTTAACCTCTGTCTCAGTTTTCCCACCTATAAAATGGAAAGAAGGATTGTAAAAATTAGACATAATGTATATAAAATACCTAGCCCAATGCCTGGTGTACCCCGGCTAATAAGATACATTCAGGGCACCAACTTTCTCTGTTGGTTCTTCTTTGTGCCTTTTATAGATTCCCTTTTAGCAAGTGCTTTGTAAATAGCAAAGGCCATGAAAATTGGCTGTAAAGGCAGCATAGAATCACGTGCTGGCAAACATCATTATTTTTCACCAGAAAGAATGAGTGCATATAATTGTTAGAGAACCCAGTGTGTCAGCATATCAGCCATGCTTCCCATAGGTAAGGTCACAGGTAAGTCCAGTCCCAGCCAGAAGGCAAAAATAGCAGGAATTGACTTTTTTTTTTTTAAAGATTTATTTATTTATTTGAGAGACTGCGCACACCTGTACTGGGAGTGGGGAGGGACACAGGGAGTCTCAGGCAGACTCCCCACTGAGCAGAGAGCCCAACATGGGACTCGATCCCATGACCCATGAACTCGTGATCTGGCCAAAACCAAGAGTCAGGCGCTCAACCAACTGAGCCACCCAGGCATCCCAGGAATTTATTTTAATTAACACACATCCTTCCCTTATTCCCACTAACTGCCCCCATGACTTTCTTTGTCTCCATTACCAACCAGGCAATGACTTCCAGGCCTTTCTCACTCACACATACACACACCCTGCATTCTTGGAACTAGCCCCCATCTTTGTCATGTAGGTAGTCAAATGTGGCACATTGTGGTGGAAATGGCCTGAGCTTTGAGGCTAGACACATCAGTGACTTCCTAAAAACCAATCTCCCTTTCAAACTGAGCCAGTTTTTCTAAGACCCAACCCCAGCCTTTTCTACCATCTTTGCCAAGGCCAAAGCATGTATGGTCTCTCACCTAAAACTCTTAAAACACTCCCAGACTCCATTGCAGTGCAGTTCTCCTCTGTCCGTCCTCCAGGGGGCTGCCACAGGAATCTATACCTGGTATTTTACTTCCTCCCCCATGGAAAAACAACCCCATACTGTGAATATGAAAGCTATTAATATTATTGCTTCTGCTACCATTATAATGAAAGCTTAACTTTATGAAAGCATTGTGTTAAGGGCTATCAATACATTAGATTTTTATTTCTTCCAACTGTAAAGTAAGTGTTCTTTTTCCAATTTTGCAAATAAGAAAATTGAGACTAAGTTTGGATAGCCTGCCCAAGGCCATAAAGCTAAAATATAGCAGCTCTGGATTGCAAACAGATTATTCATTCATATATCCATCTATTCATTCCTTCAACATCCAACAAATAGTTATTGAGTATATACTCTGTGCCAGGCAGAACCAGGTATAACATGGATGCCATTCTTGCCCTAGAGGGATTTGTCTTCAGTCTGATACCAAATCCTGTTTCTCAACCACTAAATGTATTGTCTCCCAAAGTAGAGGCTAAAGAGATGTCCTGGCATTGTAGAGTATACACTAATCTGGAAAAGGACTCATAATTTGACTTACCTGGAGACTATAGCCTGATGTTCCAAATCAGCACCCTTCCCAAGCTAAAGAAAGAACTCCCAGAAGAACGTTCAAGCTCTGCTCAATTTGAGCACAGTGAGAAAAGTCAACATCTGTAAGTGTCGGTCACTCACAGTTGACCACCCTCCTTTTCCAGCACAAGGGTCCCTCCTGCCTGATGGAGGGCATTTCTAACAGATACTTAAGTTAATTTCTTTGTTTCAGGCTGGTTTGCCTCACTTCTAAGATTGTTTCTATATCTGTCTCTCCCATACCCAGCCAGGCCAGACAGAGAGGCTCCTAGTTAGTATTTTAGTGTGATTTTAGAAAACACTGAGAAGCTCACTACGGTCTCCTCCTCTAGAGCCTCTGCACTGCACATCATAAGGAACGTAGAGAATATAATTTGACAGGTGCCCCTAGGATGGGAGACTCCCCCACAAAACCGTAGTAATTCCTTACATACCCCAGATGCATCAGTGTTTCCTTCCACACTTAGTGAAGATATTTTAAATGCAAATATTCTTCTAAATGGCCATATCCACACTAAGAATCCATCTTTTCCTGATGCCATTTGGGGGTGGGAGTGGTAGGGAAGTGGGGGTAGAGTTCCTTTTGGCAGCCAGGATTGAAGGAGAATTTGGAACATAAGGGAAAAAAGTACTGAAGACCCTGAGGACAGACCCTGTCCACGTCTTACTCCCTATACCAAATTTGGGCCTCCTTTTCAAAATTACAAGAACCTCAAACCAAGGGTAAAGCAAGTTGAAATATAAGACCCTGCTTTGTGTCCCTACACTTCACTCACAACATGTACCAGTAGATAAAAATCTGACACAATTTAGAGGAAAAATATATAATTTCCATGGTACCAAACTGTCAATTATTTTCTAGTTTTCAGAAGATTTATTATAACGTTCTGACATGCGTATCATTTTAAGGAGACAACTCAAGTTTCAAAAAAGAGGCATTCCATATAAGCTTCCATAGGAAAATATAACCTGTCTTCCATGAATAAGATGGGTTTCACTTAATATCCCATTAAAGTGTGACTTGCTTTCAGCTCATAAATCTTGAAAACCAATTCTGGCCCCCTGCGTACTGTTTTCATTGGCTAACTCACTTTTTCCTTCCCTTGACACTTTATAGTTTATGATTAAATATGAGGCACAGCTGGTTTTGCCAGTGGGGGTTTCTGGTTTGGTTTTACAAGAAAACACAGAACAAAATCCTCAAAGAGTTACAACAGGTGTTCCATTTTCTCCTCAGAGTGAAATAGTACATTGTGTAGCGATGAAAGGGGAATGAAAAAGGTAAGACGATGAGCCACCCAACATAGCAGGACAGAAGATACGAGATGAGGCTGATTGGCAGATTTAGAGCAGCTGCTATGTTCTACATCTTTATAGACACTGTCTGTCTGTCTGTCCCCTTTAAAGAAATCGCCAGTGATAAGGACACAGACTTGAAAATGAATGTCCACATTCTCAAATTGGAGAGAGAGTGTGCGTGACAGGGTTTGGGGGGGGTGGTGATGGCAAGGGAATTCTTAACAGATAGCCTATTTTAAGGATGTATATCATATTTCGCTTTTGGCTCGCATGGCAGGTATGGACTAAGAATACTCTGGGTGGCCTAACGACCAACCAAATCAAGTTCCTGTCAAGCAAGAGAGGCAGAAGAGCCAAGGATTGGAACACAAAGGACACTATATGTTAGAACCAAGCTTGACAATATGTGAGTGATACCCTATATTGTGTTAATTTTCAGATAGTTCTTTTTTAAAAAATATTTTTATTTAATTATTTTAGAGAGAAAGAGAGGAGAGTGGGGGGAGGGGCAGAGGGAGAGAATCTTCAAGCAGACTCCCCACTGAGCATGGAGCCTGACTTGGGGCTCCAGCCTATGACCCATGAGTTCATGACCTGAGCCAAAATCACAAGTCAGACGTTCAACCAACTGAGCCACCCAGGTGCCCCCAGATAGTTCTTTAACTAAGGGAAATAATAAAAAGAAGAGTGATGATAATGATAGCTAGGATTCATCAATTGCTTAATATGATTCAGGTGCTGTTCTAAGCATTTTACTTAGAGTAATTCATTTAATCCTGATAACAACCCTATATGCAGGTACAATGATTATCACCATTATCATCTGTATGAGGATCCTGAGGTCTGGGAGTGAGGTGACTGGCTGAGGGTCACACAGTGAACAAGGAATGAGCCAGGATGAAATAGCTAAAGAGGAAAGTCTTTGGACAAGCTTATAACTGGGTACCATGGGGAATGTTAGCTATCCTCTTGTTCAGTGCTCTCTGCAGTCAGAGGGTAGGAAACACTGGTGATCTGGCCATCCAGGGAATCTTAAAAGGTCTTCAGAAATGTTTAACCTATTCCAAAATTTCCAATTACTCTGCCCACACTAACCATTAATTATAGAAAGTGCCCAATAAACTTGTTCTATGTTCCTGTTACTACTTCCAGTGCTCTAAATGTATTACTTATGTAAGCTTCTCATAAACCCCCAATGAAATGGTTGCATGATCACGATCTCATTTACAGATTTGGAAACTGAGGAATGGCAAGGCATGATCATGATCTCATTTACAGATTTGGAAACTGAGGAATGGCAAGGCTTAAAAATTTCCCACATTTAGACAAATGGGATATGGTTTTTTCAGGATTCTAACCTGGGCTTTTATGGGTTCAGAACTTAGGGAAAGAACACACCTGTTTTGTTCACCCTTCCTTCCATACCTGGAACACATATGTGTTGAAGGATAATCGACAACTGATGTCCAATAATGTTTGTTGAACTGAATTGATATCAGACATGAACCTGGATACTCAAAGACCCTCTTGTTTCCTGATTACACATAAATTGTCATTCCTTTTGGAGCTGCAATATCTCAAATCAAGAAATAATTACACGGAGAGAAATTCTATGCTCCTACCTAGCAGGCTCTTATTTACTCTGTTTTCTCACTGCCTGTTGGAAGCCCACTTATTGTTTCAAAGCCTGGCATTCCCTTCTCTAGAAGACGTCCCTGATCACTGCAACACACAGACTTACTCGTTCCCTCCTGTGTGCTTTATAGCCAGAGCTCTTCTAACTTTTGTGTGCATCCAAACCACCTGGGGATCCTGTTATGAGACAAATTCTGATTCAGTGGGGCTGGGATGAGGAGTGAGATTCTGTATTTTGAACAACCCAGGGATGCAATTCTTGCCCAGGGACCACACTGAGTAGAGCAATGCTCTGTATCACTCCATTGGTTAAAAGGTTTGGTTATCACCTCACTTACCTTGCTAAGCTGTGAGTTCCAGATGGGCAATGGCTCCTGCTTATTTGTCTTTAAACCTTGTGCAACGTTCTACTTTAATTATTTTGAAGCACTCTTGATATTAGAGGTTCCTCACCACAATCCTGTGGGATCTGGATAACCAGTCTTATTATCCTGATGAGGAAAACTGGGGCTTGGGGAACTTGAAGAGCTTGCCCAGAGTCACCAAGTTGTCCCAAGCTCTTGCCCATGGTCAGATTTTCAGGTTTAATTAGCTCAGGTCCTGCCTTGTGAGCCTACCAACCTTCTTAGCAGTAGGGCATGGGGGAATGGCATGCGCAGGCATGTTAGGTGGTCACAGTGACTGGGGAGTTCCTGGTGGCTGGGGATCAGGACTTGTAACTGCTACTGCACAGGACTGTCCAGCACAGTATTGTCTCACCCAAAACGCCATGAAGGGAAACTCACAGCAGACATTTAGTGTACATGCAATCACTAAGATGATGCTCAAAATCTTGGCTTGAATCTTCCAGCAGCAATCATGCAGCACAGCTCAGTGGTTAAGAGGCTGCTCTGGGATTCAGGATCTGCCCCTGCTGGCTCTCTGACCACAGCCAAGTTAGCTCGCCCCTTCTCTGTCCCTTCCTCTGCAAAGTGAAGATGCAAATGATAGTATGATAGGCAGATGGCAGGAAGGTTGAAATGAGAAATTGCATATAAAGTACACAATGAATTCTCAATAACCACTAGCCATTTCATTATTACTATTACATTTTTTGTTCTGCAGTTGTTCATTTCAAACAAAGTAATGGTTTGAATGGTTAGTCATCTCCCATCTAAACGAAGGAACAGCCACTTTGTCAAAGCCAGCGTGACTCATGAGGGAATGTTTGGAACCTGTGTCCCACCACACACACACACACACACACACACACACACACTCCCTTCATCAAGCACAACCATTCTGTATCTCCCTGGATGCCCAGGACCCCCATTTCAGCCCAAAATAGGGTTAGAAACAGGGATGGCACCTGACCTCCCAGAGCTGAGTGCCCTGTTTTTTTTCTCTTCCTTTAACAAAACTCACTTGGTATATTCCTCTGAAACTGCTGTTACATGATCATAATACCCTCCCAGGAAACTTATCTGTATTTTGGCAGAAGCCCTATACAGACACCATATCTCACTCAAAGAAAAAATTCAAAAGGTCCTGGGAGGTGGAACTGTTACTCGCTAATGTATGAGCCCTCTTTCTGGAAAGCTCTTTTCACCTCAGACATTTGATGAACTCTTACTCATATTTTAACCTCACATACGGTGTACTCTGTGAGGTTTTCATGCCTCTAGCCCCCCATCCTCGTTCCATCAAAGAGCCAGAATCTCTCCTCTGTGATCCCATTACAACCTGCACAGGACTCCACTGCATTGTATTGTTATTAGCCCACTTCTCCACTCCATACTCAGCAAAGCTTCCGCCCACCCTAACCCTTCCAAGCTCCTCCTTCCTCTGATTTATCTGGGGAAATCTGGGGCACAGGCTGCACCCAGCTTCCACATTCCTGCTTGTTTACAGTTGCCTTTGAAGCACTGAGTAACAGTCCCCAATTCCTGCAACGTGATTATGCAGAGCAAAAACTCTCTAAATTTCCAGACCACAGCCCCACTCTTGGAGGAAAGGAGGTCCACTGTCCAAAGGAGGAGTTCAATCCCAATTTCTAAGAATAGAGCCATCACACCTGGGTAAATTATGTCAACGTCCCCATGTGTGAAAATGGGGATGGTCATTTTTTGTTCCAAAAGCAATGCTCACCTTCCTTTTGCCCTGACTTGTTCAATTCCCAGTCAGAACCATGCATGGGTCTGCATCCAAACTAGACCAGGAGTTACTTGAAGGTAGGTACAGCACCACATTCATCTTTACATCTCTGGGGGCTACTGTGGTCCCTGATGCTAAAAGTAGTGAGGAGGAAGAGGATGTGGGCTCCGAGCCCTTTTGACAATCTCCCTATCACACCTCTTTGGCAACCAGTTCCCCAAGTGTGGGAAATTCCAGCCTGCTGGGAACTTCTACTTGCCAGATCCTGAAGCAACCTGAAAGATGAGCTGTGTCAAATATAAAAGAAGACACACACATAAAACAGGGCTTGCATTTACACTTCAATTTAACTCTTTTTATGCAGTCCCAAGTGAGATCAAGACCTGAGCCGAGGGGCGTCTGGGTGGCTCAGTTGGTTGAGCGACTGCCCTCAGCTCAGGTCATGATCCTGGAGTCCCAGGATCGAGTCCCACAGTGGGCTCCCTGCTCAGTGGAGAGTCTGCTTCTCCCTCTGACCCTCTCCCCTCTCATGCTCTCTCTCACTCTCTCTAATAAATAAATAAAATCTTTAAAAAAAAAAAGACCTGAGCCGAGATCAAGTCAGACACTTAACTGAGACACCCAGGTACCTCTACTTTTCCTTTTTTAATTAGTAAATATCTTGAGGGAGATACTTAGAAACTGCAGATACTGTGTTTGTTCTCAAACTTTCATGCACCGATACCTGCCACAATTATTACTGTAGTGTTCTAATGGTGATTTTCTATTTCCCTCATCCCTTCTACATTTATTAATTGGAATCCTCTGTAAGGAGGAATTGTTCCTTCTCCTCAATTTATTTATTCAATTAATTATCGCTATCATTATGGACTCATGGATATTTTCTTCTGACTTTTATTTAATCTAACACTATCATTATTTATTTTGTTTTACAAGATAACCTAATATTTTTAAAAAGCTGGTAAAGGAACCATTGGCTTTGCCTTTCTAAGCCATTCTAAGTGAATGAAAATAATAATAATAATGCTGTTCTTAAAAGGTTGTTGTAAAGAGAGACACCTGGGTGGCTCAGTCGGTTGAGTGTCCAATTCTTGATTTCAGCTTGGGTCGTGATCTCAGGGTCTGCTTGGGCATTTTGCTCCCTCTCCCTCTGCCCCTCCCCCAGTTTGTGCCCCCTCTCTCCCTCTCTCCCTCAAATAAATGAATAAATCTTTAAAAAAAATGGTCGTTGTAAAGATTAATAATGTCATGTATATAAAGCCCTCAGCTTATTGCTTAGCATCCAGTAGACTCTTAATATATATGAGCCACAGCGTCACTGTAGTCCATACATAAATATATGTGTCAGATACAGACAAGAGCCAGTGACATAGTGAAGTGTTGTCACTTGTGGAGCAGAAGTCGGGAAGACAAGTCAGGCAGGAATTCCATTTTGGAGTCAGAGGCGCAGGACCGGCTGCTGCTAACCAGCCACTAATATTGGGCAAATCACGTCCCATATGGAATACAGTTCCTCACGGATAAACACTGGAGGTCTGTCCAGTTCTAACACTGCGTGACCCCAACCTGTCTTAGATACATGGAAAGATGTGGTTACTCCCACTAAGTCAGGAAACAAATCAGTAATGTTCCTACAATGAGTTGGAGAAGGGGCTAATTCACAAAAGCATAATATAAGAATTTTCTGCCAGAGTAGAAACAGGAATGAGAAAAAGCAAGGAAAATGACACACGTGGCTATTTTCTTATCAGGCTAGTGCTGCAATCTCCTGGTAAAACTCTCACAATTTCCCTGCACCTGAGGGTTACACGTGGCGTTGTGGTTTTGTGTGTTGTTGTGTTTTTTTTTTGGTCATTCCTTTGGATCACAAACATAAGCAACTTTTTTCTTGTAATTACATAATTGTGTCTTAAAGGTTTATTGACAAAAATGAAAACTTTTTAAAATGAAATAAATTGTGCCGTTCATCTGTGTTGTTCATTTGTGTATCACCAGGGTCTAAGTCAGTGCGGGTCACTTAGTGTGAGTTCAAAAAAATGCTTGATTTTTTTTTTAAGATTTTCTATTTATTTATATGCGAGAGAGAGAGAGAGCACAAGCAGGGGGAGCCGCAGGCAGAGGGAGAAGCAGGCTCCCCGCTGAGCAAGGAGCCTGACACGAGACTCGATCCCAGGACCCTGGGAGCATGACCTGAGCCGAAGGCAGACGCTTAACCGACTGAGACACCCAGGCATCCCAAAGTGTTTGTTGATTTAAAAAAGAATGAACAAATTATACAACATACGTATTACAAAAGAATGAAAAGCATTTCATAAGAAAAATAGCAACAACATGATCATTTCAAAGGAGTTAGAGAGTAGAACCAGGCCAGGGTGAAGATGAAAAATTGTTCCTCGTCTCACAGGGGTTAAAAGGTCCCAGAGACGTGTTGAAGTGGGAGCTGCCACCACTGCTCTCTCTCCAGCTTCCTCTTCTGAAAAAATACCCTTTAACACCGGGCACCAAACCTCGTTGGATGAATGAAAGCCAGTGGCCCAAGGTCAATGGCGTCTGTGACAGGCTCTGAGCCTTGTTCAGGTTCCACATTTAATCTGACTCAGATGTTACTCCCTCCCAAAGTTAAGGACACAGATCTGAACAATTCATAAGCACCTCTGAAAATAACTTCAACATGCTCAGTTAATACCACCTCCAGACATACTCCAAAATTAAATCCCTGCCTTGTTTGTTTTCCCAACACCGGCTCCTTGACTGACCAAACTGTGTCACAGGAGCATTTAACCTGCTCTCCTCTCGTGGAAACACCAGCTACAGGGACCACACTGGGGAGCTGCCTTATAGGCAACACATAAAGTCCTGGTGGTGCCGGAACCACCTCTTGGATAAGGTCCAGGCTGGACGGGCAGTGAGCAGCACCGTAGAGGGAGGGGCTCTACAGCGCAGTGGATGTGTCCTGGGCAATCGCACGCCATGTCGTCCTCACCGTCTTCCGACTGGCTTCTCTCACTACGCTTACAATGTCGACCACAGGCTCCGGGCCACTACTGTGCTTCCTGACATCACGGGTCTGGCTGCCTCTGTGACCTGGTACCTGGTACCCCTAGGTGAAGGGGGTCAATAGGCTAAAAATAAACAATAATCATCATCCTTGTGATTATCCCATAGTGTAATTAACATTTAATAAGATAATGGACTCAAAATTAGGGGTGCAATAAATGTTGATTTTCCTTCCCTCATCCACAAACCTGCCTGAGCCAATCAAGGAAGTAAAGGAAAACAGGAAGTAAAAATGGTTAAGAATCAGGTTTTAAGTCCCATTCCCACTTCTCTTTTTTTTTTTCCCTAGTTCAGCAGAAACTATGACAGACCAAAGAAGGTCAAAGAATCCTTGTGGGGAATTGCAATGAAGAGTGTGATGAAATATTCTAAATGGCACGCATGTTCTCAAAGGAGGAGGCAGCGCGGAGGAGAATCCAGAGCCGGTAAATGGGTCCTTTTCATGCCCAAGTTCTGTAGATCTTAGACCTTGCCAGGCTACTTCTCAGGAAAGTGAAAGGGGATGGGGCAGTATGGGGAGAAGAGAAGTGTTCCTACTCCCATTACAAAATTGTTTAATTTTACTTGCCCTCAGGAAACCCAGAACACAGAAGAGAGACCACTGAAAGTTTCATGCTTGTCTCACCTCTTCACTGTCTTTACTGTAAACATGTGTCGTAGTAGGAATATTGTTAGTTCACGACACAGTAAACACGGATGGGCAGTTCTGCGGAATTTGGGGGTGATGGAGAGAACAGGACCTGTACACAGCCACAGCCCAGTGTCATCCCATGGTCATTACTTAATACAAATGAATTATATAGTGCCACCAGCGGAAATAGAAGAGATATGACCTTAGAAAATAGCAATCTTGGGCGCCTGGGTGGCTCAGATGGTTAAGCGTCTGCCTTCAGCTCAGGTCATGATCCCAGGGTCCTGGGATCGAGTCCCGCATCGGGCTCTCTGCTCCTTGGGAGCCTGCTTCTCCCTCTGCCTCTCTCTCTGTCTCTGTCTCTCATGAATAAATTAAAAAAAAAAAAAAAGAAAATAGCAATCTTGCAAACATAGGCAGTAAGAAAAGCAAGGAAGTGATTACCGCAAAAGTCAAGATAGTGGTTACCTCTGAGGAGGAGGGAGGGGGTGTGGTCTAGAAGGTAAACAAAGGAGGGGCCTCTGGGCTTGCCCTGGTCCATTTCTTGATTGAGGGGTGTTTATTTTATAATTATTCATTATACTGTACATTTATGTTTTCTGTTTGTATATTCTGTTTCATAATTTTTAAAAGGTTAAAAAAAGAAAGAGAATAATATCCCTCCCATCACTGAGGGAAAAAAAAACAAAAAACAAAAAACAGTTTACCGCAGAGCTTAGCTCTAGGTAATTTCAACATCTTCCTCAGCCGACATCCATGTTCCTCCCATAGATTGTTTTCTGGGAGAGGAAGAGGAGGATGGATTTTTGAGGAGTCACAAGTAGACTGCTCCTAACACTCCAGGATAGATGACTTACCAGAGACTGTTTTAATACTGGAGTATGTTTGGGATAGATTTTTTAAAGTCCAATTATTCTAGAGTTAGAATTCAGTGGGGCGCCACAAGATAGCGGAAAGTTCTCCAAGGGGTAGGCAGCATTCACAAGTCACAGTCATCAGACACAAAGAAAGGGGATACAAATGGGCTTATGAAATAATCAGAAAAAAACACAAAAATTTTAAGGAGATATTAAGAACTCAGTTCCTCTGATTCAGGGCATGGCGGAGCCTGGGGGCCTGCATGCGAAGAAAATCCCTCCTGTGTTTGGCATCTGAGTGACTCACCCAGAAAACCATCCACTGCATGCAGCAAAGAGGAAATGAATCATGGAAGCTTCTGACCTTTGCCCTTGTCATCTCGGTACAGGGAAACCACCCACAGACAGTCTCAACAGAGCTGGAGACAGGGCAGCCAAACAAGGAACAAGAAAAATGATGCAAATCTATTGGCAGAAGAGAGCAAGATAATCAGGTCAGGAGAATGCAGCTGAGGGGCTGAGAATACAGAGTAAGCATTGATTTTCTGAGAAAACTTAGCAGTTGAACTGGCATTGAGGACGATCTGGCAGTATCCACTGGCATGCTGTCTCACGCAGTTATCTGAACACCTTCCACCATTAGCTGGGGTGGGGGTGGAGGAGCAGCTTAGAGGGGAACAATGACCCAGTGCCCCTTGGGATCCCCATCGTATATTTGGTATTTAGAGAATTTGCTTGGCTTGCTTCAAGGAAGTAGACCAAACTCATACAAGTATGAAAGTTGGAATGAATTTGACAGGATTATTTACATTTAAGCAGATGGGAGCTCAGTGTCTGCTCCAGAAAGGCAGAGTTTACAATAACTGGTGGAGGAGTCCTAACACAATCTGAAGAATTGTCCACAGCCATAGTCCAACATTCAGGTTGTGATTGGAGTTTTAAACAAACTCAGCATGACTTCAAAACGCTAATCCAAAAGCTAAATATAGTTCATCCAAAAACATGTACAGAGTGTAAAGCCAACACCCAGGAGGAGAAGAAAAAGCTCTCCTTGCTTACAGTAACGAACACAAGTGCTTTTGCAACAGACTCTCTGCTCACCAATCAATAGTCAGGGAACTGGTGACCACCTGCTGAGCTTCAGAGTTCAAAGGCATTTCCCTCTGCTCCAATATGAGCTTTCTAGTGCAATTTCCCTCCTTATACGGGTTTACAAAGAATACAGCATCCTGGATACCTTATTATAAAATAATATACCATCCCTCAAAGAAAGTACTCGGGCCCTTGCCCTTGGAATGAATTTGGCTAAGAAACCTTGCCCTTGCTGGTTAGGAGAGTGGGAATTAGGCGCTCACATGCCACACAGCTTATTTCAGAGCTCTGATCTGTTCCTGGGAACTCAAGTCATAGAGGACATTAGGATACAAATGATGTTCTGGTCCTAGCTCAAGAATGCAGGTTGGTGCTAATCTTGGACCCTTTCCTTTCCCTTCCATCCTCACTTCCCTCGAGGGCCACTTGTGTATTCTCTCTTCTTACCCTCACCAGCATTATCCCACTTTATTAAATTAGAGAAAGGAGTTTAGTCATTTCCAGGTAGACAGGCAGGACTTCTCGGTCCGCACCCTGTTACTGCCCTGAGCATTTACTGATGGAAATGGAAGTGATTCAGTCTTCTCTCACAGCACGGTAGTGCAGTACGATCTATGATTCTCTGAGCACTGCTAAATGATTTACATACAATTGGTATCAGGGAGTCCTGCTATTATCTTCCCACTCCCTTAATGAACTTCCATCCTAGCAGTATTTTCAGCTAATGAGCCAGTGTGTTTTCTGTGACTATAGTAATAATTTTTTTTTAAACAGATGCCATCTATTCAATGCTGACTGTATGCTCGGTGCCCTGCTAACGGTTTTACTGACATTAATCCTTTTAATCTTCATAGTAACCATAGCATAGAGGTATACTATTTCTATCCCGACTTTATAGGTGGGAAACTATAAAGTAGAGAAATTGTGTCACTTGCCCAAAATGAAGCCGACTGGTAAAGGAACCAAGATTTAAGCCTAGAGCTGTTCCACTTTACAATCTGAGCTCTTCACTATCATGCTGTATGGGCCCTATAAGGCTGGGGGCAGGAGAAGAAACAAGTGAATTACTTGTTGCCACACTGACTTGGGTCACCTTTTCCTTACACTCAGGTATGTAGTCATAGAAGGCAGTAGAGGGGAAACAGAATAAAGCCTTATTTCCACACGGACATCCCACCTATCATCTGCTCATTTTCTAGATTTCTTTCTTATGTGTAAGAAATGAGAAAGGAAGAAACCTAGCATCAGACGTGCTAGCAGCCTGACTTCCCTCTTCCTGGATAATGGGGAATTTGACCTTTCTGAAAAGATGATCTTTCAAGCTTGACCAATCAAAGTCCCATCAGAAACACTTCATCAAGTACACATTGAAAGAGACCAATTGAGTTCAGCCTCTCATTCAGAATTCATCTTCTGACCTGCTGGGAACAACAATAAAGATAATACAAATCGCTCTCTCATCTTCTACCTCCATTTTTAACCTGAACTAACCTAGCAACAATGCACGGAGCGTCTGTCATATGCTTTGGTATTAGAACACTCGTTGGGTAGCAATCATGGGAGAATTAAAGTCTGTCTTTAATGAGTACATGTTCCCCATAGTTTGGCATTTGGGAGCTGTTTCGTCTATTGATGATGTACAGTATAGAACAGTTGGTTTCTGATTCTGGAACCCACTATGTTCAAAACAATATTTTTTTAAAAATTAGCAGATTAGAGATTCAGAGTTTCTTTGGGGTAATCAGAGTTCTGACTCCAAGAATAGGAAAGGACATTGTAAAGACAACTCAATTTTTAGATTTCAGATGAGTATCAAAGTAGTTGGAAATTTTCCAGGGAAACTAAAATCTTTGGGAGAAGGCAAAGGAATCATCTTGATTCTCGTCTGCTGATTTAGTTTAAACCCCATATCATATCAGGAAGTTTTGTCCTTAGGAACACGTGTTTTAGAATCAGACAGATCTGGTGCAAGCCCTCATTTCCCACACTTACTATCTTTAACTTGGGCAAGTTATTTAACCTCTCTGAGGGTCCGTCTCCATCTATAAAATGGGTTGTGAGAACGGAATGCATCTTCTATGTAAAAGACTGGCCCAGAATAAGAGCTCGCTACATTGCAGCTTAAAAAAACTGAAATTCACATTGCATTCTTCCAGTCAACCAATTTGAAAATTGTAGGTGCCAAAGACAGGATGTCCTGTGCAAGATAAGGGCTAGCAGCACAATAAAGACTCATCATGAAAACACTGGCTGCAGAGCAGATTTTGCTAAAGGAAGGAGGAGGCGTTTCTTTCCAAGGAATTTCACCCATATTACACTCCCCATGGACCTGAAAGGGGAAACCCACTTGAGACACCAATGGATGAAGATTGAAAACTTGTCCTTAACTGAAGCAGAGTGAGAATTTGCCAAGATAATAAACAATAACTGGCATCAGAGAAAAAGGCTTTTGAATTCAAACCCAGCTAATTGGCGGAAAAGAGCTGGTCAGACAAAGGGGGCCTGGGTACCATGTGGAACTGAATCTGAGTTCCAGTTAACCCAGAGTCATTAAACAACTTAAACCAAATGACTTGAACCATGGAGATCTCTTACATTCAGATCTCTGGATCAAATAACTTCTTCCCAAGATAAAGCCAGTGGGAAACTTTCAAGTCGAGTTCAATAATCTTGAAACAAAATATTAATGGCAATTGTTATATGTTTTATCCCAGCTGGCAATCATATCATGGACTTGGCACGGGGAGAATCGCCAAAACTTGCCCAAATTAAGTTTCATTATTAGGAATGTATAATTGATTTCCGAATGAACCTGAGAAACCCACAAGTAACATAACGAAGGTAAAAAAAAAAAACAAAAACTCCATTCTGAGCCTTATTGATTAGAGTCAGATAGAACAAAAATGCGAACCAAATCTCCGTATACAACAAGTCAAAAGAAATAAAATGGGGGAGGAGAAAGGGGGAGAATAAGGAACAAAAAGTAGCCAAAGAGACAATTGCCAAGTTCTCACAGCATCTACAGAGAAGGGGAGGAGCAAACATAGAAGCTGACAGGAAAAGATTCAAGAAGGAAAGTGTGGGAAAATGTGAAAGTGCCTTGAGGAGGAGCCAAGTTTTTGTGGGTGGGAGAGATGAAATGATAACATCTGTTGCCGCCTAAGCTCTGAAGGAAGAATCAGGAATCTCCTGAAGACCTCTGAAGAAAGGAGAGGGCTCCCGGAGGTGGGGCGGAGGCTGAGTCGTGTGAGCTCCAGGTGGGAAGAGGCTCACTCATCACAGCAGTGGGCTAAAGACTGTGGTTGCGAACAACATGATAGTAATAATAAAGGCTTGTCTCACCCCTGCATAGAGATTTTTTTTTTCTTCTGAGGTAATCTGTATGGGAGAATAACTCCCACATATTTCTTTCACAGCTGCTCTATTGTGAGGGGAAGTGGCAAGAATGGGTTAACCTGGTCACACCAACAAAACCCTAGTGGGGAGGGGGCGGTGACTGAGAGGTGGCTGGGGGCCTCCGGTGACTCAGCTAGGTCGTGGCAGCTGAAGCGTGGAGATGTGATATGCAGCTCAGCTCTTCCATTTGTCGTCTGAGGGCTCCGGTGACCTGTCTTGCCCTGGGATTCAAGAGATTGCCACACACCGGCAGCTGCCCGTACCTCTCAGCTCCCTAAGACAGTCACACCCCCCAGCAAAGTCCCCCAAAGCAGGGCTATGAAGCTCCCCTTATTCTAAGCAGCCTTCTTGCCCATTCCTCACCCTTGTTTTCATTTCCCTTTTCGCTCGGGTGAAAGGAAATTATTCCAGATTTTGCTAGTTGAAAAGACAACTCTAACTGCCCACTTGACCCCTCCACCTGGCTGTCTCATAGACATCTCCGCCTGAACACGTCAAACATGAACTCGTGATCCTCCCCTCCCCCGCTCCAAACCAATGGTGCTCCACCTGAAGTTTCCCCCTTTTACTGGATGGCAGTGGCATCTTCCTCGGTCCCTTCTCTTCCACGGGCACCCCCATGCAGTCCATCTGCAGACACTGCTGGTTCACCACCAGAACATAGCCAGACTCTCACCACTTCTCAGCACCTCCATTGTCCCTCACCGGCAGAGTTGCAGTAACCTGCTAACTGGTTCCCGTGCTTCTGCCCTTGTCCTCCCTCATGTGACATGGCAGGCAGGCCAACACAGGTCACAGCGCCTCTCTACTTCCAGTGATGTCCAGTCTCAGCTGGAGTAAAAGCAAATGTTCTTACCACGACCAAAAGGGCCCTACACACTCTGGCCCCCGGTGCCTCTCTTACTTCCATCTACTTCTACTGTCCCCTTTCCTCACTCTGGCCCCCTTTTACTCCTCCAGATATGCTAAGTGTACCTAGCGTTGCCAGATTTAGTAAATAAAAAACCGGACAGTGTGATTTTTTAGTATAGGTATCCCCCCAAATATTTCATGGCACGTACTTCTATTCAAAATGTAGGTGTTGCTCATCTGAAATTCATACTTCCTGTATTTTCCTGGCAAGCCCAGGTACGCCCCCACCTCAAGCCCTTTGTACTACTTGTCCCCGCTGCCTGGAACACCCTTCCTCTGAGATTTCTGTGACCTGCTCCTTCACCTACTTCAGTCTTTTGCTCAGATGTCACCTTGGGGAGGCTGGCCCCAGTCATATGAAAAACCATACTCTGGTTCTTCCTATCCCTTTTCTCTTTATTTTTCTCTAAAACATAATTTACATAATTTACTTGGTCTCCCCCAACTGGAATGTAAACTCTATGAGGACAAGGCGGGTGTTTTGTTGTTTTTCTGCCTGGTTCACTGCTCTGTCTCTAACATTACCTGACACCTAGTAGACCATCAATGAATGTTTGTTGAATGAATGAACAAACCCCTCAAAGCTGTTAATAATAAAACAGCCAACAACAAATTGCCACCGATTCAAGGACTTTTAGGCTCTACCCTCCATCCATGTTGAGATTCCTAAAGAAGCCCACCCCATCCATCCCCAACAGTGCCACCCCAGAATAAATCACCTTTCTCGGCTACCCACAATACAGATTGTCTTGTTTGATATTGATTTTAAATATGAAAACTCCAAACTTTCACAAAATGTAGATAATGCATTAATTTACTTTGCTTAGTGCTTTACAGCTTACAAAATGCCTTCACCATGTGAACTCCTTTGGAAGGCCGTAAATGCAAGAGAATCAGACTCATAAGGACCAACTAGTCTCACAAGGGAAAAATTTGGTTTTCATCATATAATTACATTTGCAAAGACAGTACCCAACCCAACCCAAAATAATTCAGCACAATTTCTGCCGTTCTCACCCTGCTGAAAATGTTCTCTTTCCAATCCAGTTGAAACTGTTACTTCTGTGACAAATAACTTATGAAATATATTTGCAGTAGATAACATCTTGACTTTGTATGTGTGCGTATGTTGTGTATGTGGTTTTAAGAAATTAATAACCTGCATCACCTCTCCTGAATAATGCTAGCCTAATTAATCATTAAACATGTGAAGGTTTTATCATCAAAGTCTCTTCGATGTTTACGTTAGAGCATGAGAAAAGTATACATCGTTATGTGCCACAGAGTGAGCAATGTGCAGCCCCTCTTAATTTTCAACTGTAGGGAAAAAAGCCATTGAGGCACTTCTCTGATTCATATACTGCAAACCAGTTTCCTTGAGTGTTTCTGAAAAAAGCTAGGAACACAGGTGTGTCTTAGCCTTAATGCAGCAGGGGTTCCTAGCCTCAGCTACACATTCGAATCACGTGGGGGGTGTTAACAATCACTTACTGGGTGCCTGGGTGGCTCAGATGGTTAATCGTCTGCTTTCGGCTCAGGTCATGATCCCAGGGGCCTGGGATCGAGCCCCACATCGGGCTCCTGGCTCAGCGGGGAGCCTGCTTCTCCCTCTCCTTCTGCCTCTCTCCCTGCTCATGCTTTCTCTCTCTCTCTCTGTATCTCCGTGTCTCAAATGAATAAATAAAATCTTTAAAAAAAAAAACCAATCACTTAATGATCCCTCAATCCTATCCCAGAGTATCTAATATAATTGATCTGGCAGGGAGCCTGGATCCTGGGAGTGTGAAAAGCTCCCTAGGTGAGTCTAAGAAACAGCCGAGGTTGAGAATCACTATTTAAAGTTTCCCCAAAATGTACTATGGAAAGAAGCCCATTTTGGTTTTCAGTGAGAAGCCACATTTCCAGGTTTCAAAAGCTCATCTCCAGATTATAGTGAAGTAGATGAGTTTGAAGGAGGGGGGAGAAAAGCCTCTCCGATTTTATCTAAAATCAATGTGTACTGTTTGAGGGAAAAAAAAATTATCCAGGCTTTAATATAAACAAGAGAAGTCTCAGTTCAGCAGCCCTGGGAAACTCCCCAGTTTAACGTAGCCTTTCAATGACTCTCACGTGCCATAACTGTGGCAGCAGAAATAACTGACAATGTGCTCTTTATTCACACCAAACACGGCAGTGGACTTCAAAAGAAAATCAACATTTACAGTTTAATTACTGTTTATTCCCTGTATTCAAATCAGCTTTCTTTGGCTGCCCCCTTCTAAATACTCAGAAGGGGATTTAATCATCTGATCTAATTCTTCCGAAGAATAGAAAGTTATCATTATGACAGCACAATGAAAAAAATCATTAAACAAATAAATGCGAAAGAAACTGTATGAAGGATAACCACATTGGGTATTTTCTAAAGCTTCTGTAAGATGAAACAGTTCATTTTTTGAAAGACAGTAATTTAGGAGTTAAAAAGCCTGATTTCTCTTTTTTTTTTTAAGATTTTTATTTATTTATGAGAGAGAGAGCATGAGGTGGTGAAGGGGCAGAGGGAGAGGGAGAAGCAGACTCCCCGCTGAGCAGGGAGCCCGATGTGGGACTCCAACCCGGGACCCTGGGATCATGACCTGAGCTGAAGGCAGATGCCCAACTGACTGAGCCACCCAGTCACCCCCCCTTTTTTTAAAGATTTTATTTATTTATTTGAGAGAGAGAGACAACCTGAGTTGTCTTAACTGAGTTTCAACTTATTATGTGTATGCTAGCAAAATGAAATGCGTCAGAAAAAATATTAGTGCTGAAACTCCATGTGGTACCATCTATACCAGTGCTATCCAATAGAAATATAATGTAAGCCACTTATGTAATTCAAATTTCCTGGCAGATATATTAAAAAGTAAATGAAAAAAAAAGTAAATGGGAACAGGTGAAATTAACTTTTATAATTTATTTAGCTTTAACCAAAGATAGTTAAAATACTATTATTTCGATTAAATCAACATTAAAAATCATCAATAAAATACTCCATATTTTTTTGTACTACAAATAGAGAGTCCGTGTATATTTTATATGCGCAGCACGTCTTGGTACAGGCTAGCCACATTTCAAATGCTCAGTAGCCGCATGTGAGTAGGTACTAGAGAGTGCAGGTCTATAGCAACACAATAGCCCGAAAATTAAAGCGAGTATTTTCCCTTCTGGTCTTTACTTTTTGGCAAAGCACCTTTAGTTGTGCTAAACAGAAAGCCGGGCTTCATGACAAATGACCCATGCTGAGCACTTTCTACCCTTTAAATTTTTTGCACAGCTTTGCTAGAAATGGAAACTATAGTTTGGCCCTTTTCTTCACTAGTATAATTCATGTTCGCTTTTCATTAGCCAAAAAGAATGAATCTGACTCAACCTGGTTCTTAGTTACCCCTGAAAATTAATAGCACTTGTCTCCAACATATGACCTATTCATGTAGACACAGTTGTTTTAACACCTTCTTTCCCCTGACTGGTAATATTTGTTGATTACACTAGAATGGCTCGCTCTACCTTTATTAACTGCAGTATACCAGGACTTTGCAATTTTATTACAATATCCTGACAGCAGAGGCTCTTTTTTTTTTTTTTAAGATTTTATTTATTTGACAGAGAGAGACACAGCGAGAGAGGGAACACAAGCAGGGGGAGTGGGAGAGGGAGAAGCAGGCTTCCCGCCGAGCAGGGAGCCCAATGCGGGGCTTGATCCCAGGACCTTGGGATCATGACCTGAGCCGAAGGCAGGCGCTTAATGACTGAGCCACCCAGGCGCCCAACAGCAGAGCCTCTTAAACAGTCTGAGGGACTACCATTGTAGACAATGTTTCTACAACTTAATGTTTTTACAATAAGTTAAGCTTATTCTTAACTTTCAATGACCTATGCAACAGGACTTGTTCAAATTTAACCCAAGTCAACTTCCCATCATATCTAGAAGAGATCCAGGCAATCTTTACCTAGGTCTCTCTCCACACACTCTTTGAAGTTACCTTCAGCCATTGGTAAATATGCTGCCTTCTCCAAATCAAACAAAAGGTCTCCATGTTCTCCAGCTAGTAGATGATGTCAGAAGAAAAAAGTGAAGGAAACATTTATATTTATGCCACAAGTCAACACATTGTGACCCTCACCTCAGCCTTCAAGGAAAGCAGATCAGATAACTAGCTACGGCACAGTTTGTCACAGGAATGGATTTCAAGAATTCAGTTATCAGTTTTGTCCTTTACTGAGATCACTGGAGTGTAGTCATTGTGCACTGTGCAAATATAATTTGCCTTCTTTGAAATCACTTCATTTCTTCATGCACAAAGCTTTGCATTTTAAAGAATCTTTGCACATAGCAGAGCCCTGAGAAGAGAGATGAAGAATTCTGAAGGCTCAAGGACATATTTTTCCATCTTTTCTCAAGAATATAATCTCACCACTGGAAAGGATTTATATTTTGACATACACAATGCACACAAAATCAGAATAAGAATCTGCTATGGATGCCTATTACTTATACACCAAACCTGAACTCCTTCCATAGTCTGACCTCACACAACCCATCATTTTATCTCACTACTTGCTTTCATATAATCTTCCCTCCAGTCAGGATGGTTTGAACCTCACACAACCCATAATTTTATCTCACTACTTGCTTTCATATAATCTTCCCTCCAAACAGGATGATTTCTCTACTGCCCCTCACCCAACCCCTTCACTCCGCTCACCCCCACCACCACATACTTATTCCTGCCTGCATGCCATTACCATTGTTTTCCATATACCTGGAATACCCCCAATGCTCAGGTGAGCTCATAAGTAAGTATCAGTGAAGGTACTACACTTTATACCTTATCATTTCCCTAGGTTTGGGTGTGCAAGGCTAAAATGCACAAGACTCCTTTATCCCCCATCACAGTAATCATTGCCTGGCTTGACACTGTAATTTAATTAGCTAGGATTCACACAGGAATGTTTCACTGAAGTAGAAGAGACACTTTTTAGTCTCAACTGCTCTTTATAAGCAAAGGGGATACTTACTCAAGGAGAGACTAGATGCATACACATGTAATTTTTTAGGAAATGTCTGGGGTTTTTAAATTGTGATAAGAAACACATAAAATTTACCATTTTAACTATTTCTAAGTGTTCGATTCAGTGGCATTATGTACAATCATATTGCAACCATTATCACCATCCATCTCCAGAACTTTCTCATCTCAAAATGAAATTCTGGAGCACCCGGGTGGCGCGGCCAATTAAGCTTTGGACTCTTGGTTTCAGCTCAGGTCGTGATCTCAGGGTCTTGAAATCAAGCTCTGTGTCAGGCTCTGCATCAGGGTCTGCTTGGGACTCTCTCTCCCTCTCCCTCAGCACCACCCCTCCCCAAATAAATAAATAAGTCTTCCTTCTGTCTCTATGAATGTGACTGTTCTGGGTACATCGTAGAAGTGGAGGAATGTCATATTTGTCCTTCTGTGTCTGGTTCATTTCACTTAGCATAACATCTTCAAGTTTTATCCATGTTGTAGCATGTATCAGAATTTCTTTCCTTAAGGCTGAATAATATTCCATTGTGAGTATACATCACAATTTGTTTATCCATCGATGAAGAAACTATCAAAGGAGAGGGTTTATTTGCCCTTTGAAGCTTCCTCTTAACCTCTGCTTCCCATCTCCCTCATGGCAAAGTAGAATTCCCATAATTTATTAAAACACACACAGAAGTTTCCATAGCAACTTGCTATTAAAAGTTCACAAATAGGGCTTTTGAACATTTGGAAAGTATTTGATTTCCCAACCCCAGCTATCTCCTACACTGATCAATCTTGCATCTATTAACAATGAACTGAATTCAGTTTTCAATACCAGCCGCACTGAATGCTTCTCACTCAGCATGGGTATAGGACTAGGATTTTCTGAAATCCCTGTTGGTGATAGAAATTAAATTCTTAAGTCACATGTAAGGACACACCAAGGTCCTATGAAGGGAGTTTTTAAATACCTGCTCTGACCCTTCTCATTTATATTCATCTCTCCTTTAACTCACATCTTTGTATTATTATTATTATTATTATTATTATTATTATTATTATTATTAAATACTTTGGGCTTTCCATGGTAAGTAGCATTAAATTCTATTCCGTATCATCATTTCCTTGATTTGTGTCTTTTCATTTTGTCTTCCTACCTCCAGTATAAATGTCTTCAAAGCAGGTTCTGGATCTTACGTTTCTTTTCATTCCCAGTCTATACAATAACACAGCACTCATTTCTTGGTCCAAAGAAAACATCGTCTGACTCCTTAACTGCCTGAGGTTCATGGCGGCTCACATTGCGGGTTCTCAATAAAACATTAAGCAAGAATTTCTTTCTCCACAGGTTCAAATGAATCATACTTGAATGTCACACTTTCTTCAAATATCCTGACTCACTAACTCAAATATCTACCCATTGATGTGACCACACTTAGTAACAGAGCCAAAGGGCACAGGTGAAGCATGCTTCTTGCTGTCTTACACCTCGGGTGTGCTGCATTCCTAAAATTACTTAAATAGACTTCACTCTGTCTTAGAAACGCCAGGCAACAAGCAACCAGCAAGTGGGCAGCAATGGAGAGGGGAGGTACTTGAAGGTACTACGAGTCATTCTTCAGGGAGGGACCCAGCTGTAAATGAGGAACAAGTTTTCAGTCAGTCCACTTCATGAGCAAGGAAAGAGGCTGCAAATGCCAAAGCCCATATGACTTCAGTGAATGGAAACTGTGTCTACCTCCATGCCGTGATCTACCAGCCCTCGGTGTGTGGAGGCGGCCCATCATAAATGGAAAATTCTCTTTACTCACAGAGAACGATGATGGTAACAACAATGACAACAGGTGACAACAATGATCATAGCAACTACTGAACACTGACTTTGTACCAAGCAATTTGCTAAGTCACTTTTTTCTAACACCTCTGCAACTCAGCTATAATATCTATTTTACATGTGAGGTTATTTCAATTAAATACCATACCCACTTACTTAGCAGCTGTCCTGGCATTTAATCCTAAATCTCCCAGACTCCAGAATCTGTGTCATATATTTTATCAGTCAGACTAAGCCTGAAGGGGCAGTGAGAATGTGCTCTAACTTATACTTTTCCTTAGAAGAAAGGTTAGTGCAATCTAATATCCTGGACCACTCCGCTTAATGGCCTGGTATCTCAGAAGTTTGTCTGAAGTACTATGAGAATACCACCTAACCCTACCACAATTATCTATCATCCAAACCAGGTTTCTATTGTCTGGGACAAAGGTTAAACCAACTTGGTCACCAAGTAAACAAGCATTAACTAGGACTGCCCAGAGAAAACTAAGACCTACCTATATATTAGGTTTTGATGGCAATATGGTAAATTAAGTAGCCAACTATTTAAAATATTAAATAGCTGAAGTATTTTTACAGCTAGGTCAACTGAACTATAATTCACATACAGTAAAAGCTGACTTTATTTAGGTATCCAGTTCTATGAATTTGAACAATCATAATTAGCTGTCCAAGCTGTTTCAACTGCCATCACAGTCAAGATAAGGGATATTTCACTATAGAATTTATAGTTAATCCTATCCCTGACCCTAGTCTGTCCCTGTAGTTTTGCTTTCTTCAAGTGTTATATTAAAGGGATTATATAATGTTTTTTTGAACTTGGCTTCTGCCAGTTATTGTAATACATTCAAGATCCATCCATGTTGTTGTGGGGATCAGTAGTCCATTCTTTTTTCTTGAGTGGTTTCCATAGTATGAATGTACTTCAATTTGTTCACTATTCATTAATGGATAGACATTTGGTTTTCTCCAGTTTGGGGCACTTACTAATCAAGCTGCCTAGTAAACATTCATGTGCAGGTTTTTGGGTGGACATATGTCATCACTCATGTAAATACCTAAGAGTAGGAATGCTGGGTTATATGGTAAATATAAGCTTAATTTATAAGAAAGTGCTGACCAGTTTTCCAAAATGGTTGTCATTTTTTGCATTCTTGCCAGCAATGGATGATGTTCTTTTAACTCTACAATTTTTTTAAAGATTTTATTTATTTATTTGAGAGAGAGAGAGCACAGGGCGTGTGGGGGGAAATGGCAGAGGGAGAGGGAGAAGCAGGCTCCCCACTGAGCAGGGAGCTCAACGTGGGCCTCGATCCCAGGACCCTGGGATCATGACCCAAGCTAAAGGCAGACGCTAAGCCACCCACTTGGTATCTTCAACTTTGATATCTCAGTGAGGTTTTAATTTTCATTTCCCTGATTATTAATGATGCTGAATATCTTTTCATGTGCTTATCTGTCATATGTATATCTTCATTGGTGAAATGTCAGTTTGTCTTTAGCCCATTTTTTTATTGAATGACTTTATTGTTTTTTCTTTCATTGTTAAGTAGTGAGAGTTTGTCATCTATTCTGGATAACTGAAGTATTTTTAGAGGTTAAAAAAATGTATGAGCGTGATCTACTTCACAACAATATGTACTTAACACTACATAATTGTACACATAAAAATGGTTAAGCTGGTAAATTTTATGTTACGTGTTTTTTGAGAAGGAGCATGCTTTATCGGGGAGAGAGCACCGCATGTGACCAACAGATGAAGGCAGCCTGGGGGAGTCCTACACATCACGCTCAAAAAGGTACAGGAGGTTTTGCTTAGAAAGATAACTGGAACGTGGGTTCCTCTGGGCAACTTCCCCAACCTCATCCCTTCATGGGGTCGGGACACCCCTGATTATTTCCTTGAAGGCAGCTATGGCCCAATAGAGATACAGTCCTCAGGGGTGCCTTCTTTTTATAAAGAACATTTTCTTTAGATTTCTTGAAGTCTTCATTTGTTACTTTCATTCTATGTTCTCTCAAGGCCATCAGACGAGCTTCTGTACAGATCACCTTGATGTCAGCACCAGAGAGGTCATCTGTAGCCATGATCAAGTCGTCCAGGGTCACATCATTGGCCAACGTCAACCTGCTTGTGTGGATTTGAAAGATGCACTTCTTAGTCTTTTCGTCGGGCAGGGGGAGCTCAATCTTCCTGTCAGTGGGGCCTGGTCTGATAAGTGCTGGATCCCAAGTTTCTATTCCGTTTGTGGCCATGATAACTTTCATGTCACCCCTTGAATCAAATCCATCCAACTGGTTCAACAGTTCCAACATTGTTCATTGAATTTCTCTCTCACCATCAGAATTTGAGTCATATCTTTTTGTTCTAATGGCATCAATTTCATCAATAAACACGATGGATGGTGCGTGTTCTTCCCCAACTCGAAACAATTCCCAAATGAGTTTGGGCCCATCACGTAGGTACTTCTTAATAATTTCAGAGCCAACCACTCTTAAGTGGCTGAGGTTTGGTTTGCTACTGCTCTGGCTAATAAGGTTTTACCTGTGTCAGGTGGACCATAGAGAATGACCCCCTTTGGGAGATTTATACCCATCTCTTCATAATATTCAGGATGAGTGAGAGGAAGCTCCACCGATTCCTTAATTTCCTGGATTTGGTTGTCCAACCCCCCGATAGCATAGGTTTCCTGGGGCACCTTTTCTACCTTCATCACTAGAACCAAGGGATCCATGTCATCCGTGAGCACGCCTACGACGGCATGCACTTTGTGGCTGAGCAGGATGGAGGAGCCTGGTTCCAGCAGATCCTTGTCCACAAAGGAAAGAATGCTGACATGGTGTTCTGAGCCCACAGATGTAGACACCATGGCATGATTGTCATCAGTGATGTCTTCCAAGGTTCCTACTGACATTGGGGTCACCCTCAGATCATCCACCTTAGATCTCTCCTCCTCTTGCTTTTCTTCTAAAGGCTTCATTTGTTCCTGATTTCTAATGAATTCTTCCCCCATGAGAAGGCAGTCTTTAGTTCTAACTTCAATAATTTTAACTGGCACTGAGTGTGAGGTGTTGCCAGGGGCAGCTTGCTGGCAGCATCTGGTCCATTTGTTTTCTCCTTCTTTCTCCCCAACTCTAGTCGGTACAGGAGGTTCATGTGTCTCCCGGCAGTGGTTGTTCGAGTGGCTAAAGCAAGATGGGTCAGAGTCAGAGCTGTGGTCATAGCCCTGGAGGTGGCAGGAAGGATGACAAGGATGAAAAAAAGAAATCTGAACCACCTGTTATGTGTTTTTTAACAATTTTTAGAAAGTGTAATGGCTGAATGTCACTCTAGAAGTCAGATTGCAATGTGTGCTTTTCCAGGAAACCATCCAAGAAGCCAACTGCTAATACTCCCTCACTGTGCTAGAAACAAATGTCTCCGATTCCAGTAAGGCTGGGGATCCTGCCCCAAGCCCAAGCAAGATGAACCTGGGGGCCCTGGAAATCTGAGGATGATGAGGTACTTGGGAAATTCCTGACGAAAGGCATCCCAGGATAGCCAAGATTATTGGTGCAAGCAGTGTGTGCTATCCAAGATTCTTGGTGTGAGGCACTGTGAGTTATCCAAATCTTCTGCTTTCAAGAGGATCATTTCTCGCTGGAATGACAAGACATAGAAAATTAACAATACCAAGTTGCACAAAGTTCGTGCTAAATGAATTTTACAGACAATAGGAGTTCTAGAAGTCCAAAGTGCCAAGAGGAGCCCCAACAGGCTTTACAGAGACTCTAAAAGTGGACACGTTTGGGAAGCAGTGAATAGAAGAAAGTTTCCTGGGACTCAGGGAGACCTTACTAAGTGCAGGTGCTGCACCTGAGAAAAGTATTACCTACTACACATGGTTCTTGGGATGACTTACGTGCATGTGAAGTTCTCCATGTCTGGCACCTATTAAACGTCCTCAGAAGTTAGCTGTTATTTTCTCACTTCTTACAACCCCGTAATGCGTATCTTATTATTTCCACCTCTTTAACTTGTTATCTTGAACTAATTTTAGGCTTACATGAAAGTCACAAAAATAGTCTAGAGAATTTTCTTATATCCCTCACCCTGCTTCCCTTAACAAACCTTATGTAACTGAGGTACGATTATCAAAACACAGGAAATTAACAGGTGCAGTATTATTAACTGGAAAATACGCCTTCATCAAATGTCACCACTTTCTCTATTAATGTCCTTTTTCTGGTTCCGGATCAATCCAGGATCCCACATTGCATTTCACTGTCATGTCTCCTTGGTCTCCTGTGACTGTTTCTCCATCTTCCCTGTCTTCCATGACCTTGACACTTTTGAAGAGTACTTGTCAGTCATTATGTAGAATATCCCTTGATTTGGGTTTGTCTGCTGTTTTCTCATGATTAGAATGAGCTCATACATTTGGGGCAAGCATACAGGAGAAAGGCTGCTGTGTTTCTTCTTAGTGCATCATATTCATTATTGTCTCAGTTTTCAGGGTGAGGATTCTGAGACTCATAGGAGGGTACACAATCACTTGCTACCTCTGTACCAGGCTCAGGGCGGGGAGACATTTGGAAATGGATTTTGTGGAAGCCAGAGTGGAAGGATTTTTTTTAATGCCAAACACATGAGTTGGGGCTCTGTTCTGCAGAGATTGGATAACTATGAAAAGATCTTTAGCAAAGCAGTAAGAGGTCAAAAGGAGGGTTTGGGGGCGATTACCCTGACCGCAGTATAAAATATGGGTTGGAGAAGGGCGGGCTAGTGGCAAGTGAATCGGTGAGCCTATATCTAATGAGATAGCCCAAACAAAGGTGAGAAAGGCCCCCAGGATTTCTCCAGGGGTGGCCCAAGAAGCAGCCACCTGAGAACCATCACTGGGCTTCTTAATTTTATTTTATTTTTTGCTTAAAAAAACAAAACTCATTTATTAGCTCATGGTTCTGAATGTCAGAAGTCTGGGCAGGTGTAGCTGGGTTCACTGCTTAGGGTCTCACAAGGCTTAAAATCAAGACGTTGGCCAGGCTGAGATCTTATCTGGATGCTCTAAGGGAGAATCCACTTCCACACTCATTCAGATTGTTGGCAGAATTCAGTTCCTTACGGTAGTAGGGCTGAGGTCCCTGTTTCATTGCTGGCTGTCAGCTGAGGGCTGCTGGGCTTTTTTAAAATGTAGATACCTGGGCCACACAAGAGACCTTGGTCGAACCAGAATCTCTGAGTAATTACATTTTAAACATGTTCTCCAGTTCATTCTTATACACATTAAATGATTTAAATAATTACAACTATAAAAACAGAAGATTAGCTAAATGAAGGATCAGCAGACTTTTCTGTAAAAGGCCAGACAATGAATATTTTAGGCTTTTCAGGCCATATAGTCTCTGTCATCTGCTCCAGCTACATACTTTGTGGGGTATGGACCCTGCTAAGCACAAGACCCTGCTAAGCCTGGGGCTCCGGGTCACCGCGCTAAGCCTGGGGCTCTGGGTCACCGCACAAGTCATACGCCCACAAAGCTAGCCTCATCTGTAGCCTCTCCAAGTCTACCACTATTTGTCCCCGCCATCGGTATGCAGAAGCAGCTGGAGACAAGTACACAAATCGGCAGGTGGTGGCAGGAGTTGCTCAAGGGCTGTAGTCTGCCCACCCCCGAGCTAGATCATCTTTTAGCATGAAGGCCTGCTCCCTGATGTTCAGAAAGCTAGTGAAAAGCTAATTAAAAAAAACAAAAAAACAAAAAACAAAGTCAAATGAAATTGCATCTTTGCTGAATACGCACCATTTCATACAGGGGTTAATTTAGCTAGGCAACTCTTCAAGTGAATTTTATTTGTATTGATAGTCTTATTTAATGCAAGAGAATGATTGCACTGAATGGAGAAAGAAACAGGGGAGCTTAGACACCAAAAGCACATCCTGCGGTTCAGGATCTCTCTGATGCAAGACTTGTTCCTGGCTTATCTCTCCTCTGCACACCATAATTCAGTTAAAATCTCTTTCAAAGGAATCCGTAGTCTGCTAAATTGTACAAGATTATCCAAAAAAGTAAAGACGGTTTTTGTGTTTGAGTCAGAAACCAGATTATAGCAGTATGGACTTTTCTATCAAAGCAACCTAAGGACGATTTAGAGTTCCACTGAAATTGGAAAAGGAAATAGCAAATTCCAACTGGAAATACCTAATCAGCTTTTTCCTGATGTGACAGTCCAACTGCAGCGTTACAGGTGTCCTTCTGTGCCTAACTTCACATCCTGTCTCCTACCATTTAGCAGTTCAGGCCCTCGGCTCTCTCTCCGCTAATAAAATTAGAACCATTTTTTAAAAAACCAAGATGGTATATTTCAAAGTGATCACATTTATTAAAAAACCTATAGCTCGGACACATGGGAGGTGCTCAAAACACGTTTGCCATACTCTATTGATAAAATCACACAAAACCAAGCATTAAAAGGAAAAACATCATTAATTCCTCAGAGGAGGGGAAAAAAACGCTAGCATTTTTTCCAGTCTTAATCGTCCTGGTGCCCATGGCCATGACTGTGTGAGGAAAACATATGCTGCACAGCTGCAAATGTAAACCTGATTACCTCTAAATTAATAACACGGAAGAGGCAGCACTTGCAGCTGTGAGACAGAGGGAGCCAGAGAACCCCAGTGCAATACAATCTCCCTGACATTCGTAATGTTTGTTTTATCGTAACCAGCTTTAGACAACTGTACTAAAAGTCTCTGAAGAGGGGGGAAGCACAACAAAGCAAGAAAGCTCCCCACTACCATTTCCTCGCTCTTGACCAGGCCCTTAGGATCATCATCATCTGAGGCCCCATTGGTTTTCTTTCCCGAGCCGCTGGCTCTGAGGACCTTCCAGCACCCAAAGGGATCACAAAGAAAAGACTGCGAGTACCTTTCAGTGGTCAGGGAGCTAGCATTTCCAGTCTTTCCCCCTCATGTCAAACACGGGAAGTTGGACACGGAAAATCACAGCTGTGAATTTCTGCTTAAGGTTCATTTTTTCAAATTTCTGCTTAAGGTTCATTTTTTCAAGGTTCATTTTTCAAGTAATGGGGGGCCTGGGGGAGTGGGGGTGAGAAACTTGGGGCAAAGCATATGTATATGTCCTCAGGAGACAGCGTTTCTTTCAACATGCACTAAGAGGAAGAAAAAGAAAGAAGTTTGTACGTAACTTTGAGTCTGAACGGTCTTGGGTTTGGCCTGAATGAAGGCTAACACCTAAGTTATAAAGATCCATTAGTAAATTCATCAGTGAGACTTTTGTTACATTCAGGTTCAAGTAATCCTGACGTTAACCAGCCTGTGTAAGAACATTCCAGGGATCTGAAAAACAAAGAGAGTCCCCATGCTTGACCTAGAAGCTTTAGCTCCACTTTTATTGGGGAAGCAAGAAGCATTCTTATAAAAGGGAGGATTGAATACTAACTGATTTGGTAGAGACTCTAAATGCTATGGGATTGGAAGAAAGGAAGAGTAGTGGGCAGATTCTGACTGTAAGCAAATGATTTCAGCTCTCTGAGTTCAGACTGCTCATCCATAAAATTGACGTAATAATGCTCACCTCACAGGGTTGTTGTAAATGTGATTGTAAGTGTCTGTCATCTAATAGGCCCACCAGCATTAGTTGAATCTGAATCTGAAGCAAACGTATGGAGAGACTGGTAGGGAGGAACATGGATCCCCTAGTGGCTTTGGGAAGCAGAGCCCTACCTCCAATCTTGATGCATCCTGGACCATTACAGGAAAAAATATTCATTGTGCTGATACTTTCAGGTCTTTCTGTTACCACAGTTTAAAATAATAATCCTAGGTAATCTAGTTAGAAAGCTGCATGATAAAAGCAGGGCTCTAACAAAATGACATGCCTGGGATTAGAGAAAAAAATAATAAAATAAGAACTACCACTTATTGAGGACCATCAAATGCTTTACATGATGATGATGATGATCATCATCATCATCATGCTGATTATGTGCCAGTAACTGCTCTGAGCACTTTATGTATACTGTGTATATTAACTAATTTTAATTCTCTCCATTAATTCACTCCGTTAGGTGGATACTTCTTCTTTTTTTTTTTTTTTTTAATTTGAGAAAGAGAATGAGAGACAGAGAGCACGAGAGGGAAGAGGGTCAGAGGGAGAAGCAGACCCCCCGCCGAGCAAGGAGCCCGACACGGGACTCGATCCCGGGACTCCAGGATCATGACCTGAGCTGAAGGCAGTCGCTTAACCAACTGAGCCACCCAGGCGCCCTAGGTGGATACTTCTATTATCCACATTATCCACAGTTCACAGATGGATAAACTGAGACATAAAGTATTTAAATAACTTGCCCAAGATCACATAACTGTGGGTAAGATCTCACTTGGCTCTTTCAACATCGAACTCTATGAGATGGGTCTTAGCATCCTCATTTTGCAGATGAGAAACCGAGACTGAGACAACCAGAGTATGTCTGAGGACAGACCGCCAGGAGGGTGGGGCTGCTATGCTTGGCACCGAAGGCCTTCCGGAGCCTGTCCGTTCACCCTCTCCCCCAGAGAGTCCGGAAGTCAGCTTGGAGTCTTCCTGAGAACCCAAGAGGCTGGAGGGAAGACTATATTTACACCTTATTGTCAGAGCTAATTATTTGGTAGGTTAATCTACCTTTTCATCTTTCATTAGACTTAGTACTGCTTTTCAGTACTAAGTAAATTCAGCTTGAATTTCACCAACCTGGGCAAATCCCACACATGTTACACCGTCTAAGAGGTTCCAAGGCTTCTTAGTCGCTTTCTCCTCAGGGAATGGTTGTAACTGAGACAGGAGCGCTCCTTGGGCAACAGATTAATAGAGTGATGGGTTGATTAACAAATCCTTAAAAACTGCCTTATAGCAAATTGCCTGGGTTTTGTTTTGTTTTGCTTTTAAAGATTTTATTTATTTATTTGATAGAGAGAGACACAGGGAGAGAGGGAACACAAGCAGGGGGAGTGGGAGAGGGAGAAGCAGGCTCCCCGCCGAGCAGGGAGCCCGATGTGGGGCTCGATCCCAGGACCCTGGGATCATGACCTGAGCCGAAGGCAGACGCTTAACGACTGAGCCACCCGGGCGCCCCAAATAGCATGTTTTTTTATTTGAAGGAAAGTGGTGCCACCAACACAAAAGGATATTTATAGAGACAGGCAGGAGGAAAGTGTCCCCCAGGTGCTGCCCTCCCAAGGGTGAACTGACATCATACAAGGCCAAGTAGGAGGTTTGTCTTCCACTCTGGCCTCTTCAACAGCTATCACTGTCCACCCATATCCACACCCCTTATCCTATACTTAAATCAGACAGATTCAAGTCAGTCATTTTCAGGCACACTGATTACATACACAGTAACCTGAATGCATTTCAACCCATTACTCCAACAGCATTTGTATTTTATAAGGTGTTTGTCTATGTCTAATTTGGGGGCAAAATCCATGGTTTGCTATTAACTGAATTTCACATTCTTTCCTGACAGGTAGAGAACTAATTATCTGAAGAACCTCTGCAGACTCCTCCAGTAACATACATACTCACACGCACACACACACACACACATACATATATACATACATACGTACATTTGTCTATCTATCTATCAGCTCATTTGGAGCAGAGAATTGTGTCTTACTCAAGTTTCTAACACAGACTTTATCAAAGTTCCTGGCAAGTAAGAAATAGTCAATAAATATTTGGTGAGTAAATGAAATAATGAAATATTGAATTATTCAATATTTTTTAATATGTATTGAATGAATAGGGAGAGAGATGATAGACTAGAATCACGTAACGGTGGTTTCTTGTTTCTCGAGTATTCTCAAACATACATGCACACATACACAAACATGTGTGTTTAAATATACACAAACACCACATGCACACACACACCCCATCGCCACCACCATTCACACCATTTCCCAAGGATTGGCTCAGAAATAGCTACAAGGTGGACGCCTGGGTGGCTCAGTTGGTTGAGCGTCTGCCTTTCGGCTTGGGTCATGATCCCCGGGTCTTGCGATCAAGTCCCGCATCAGGCTCCTTGCTCAGAGGGGAGCCTGCTTCTCCCTCTCCCTCTGCCTGCCACTCCCCCTGCTTGTGCTCTCTCTGTCTCTATCTCTGTCTCTGACAAATAAATAAAATCTTTTTTTTTAAAAGAGTAAAAAAAAAAAAAAGGAAATAGCTATAAGGGACCACAGCTTGGGGTAAGTGGTGACAAAAGCCACTACTCCTTGTCAATAAGTCCTTCAGAGGCAGCCAGAATAGGAATCCCCCCAGAGCTCCCTTTGCTGCTGGAAGCAGAGCAGGGCTCCTTCCTCCATCCCCCTGGGCCTCACATCAGTCCAACCCAACTGCTGCTCAAGACTCCCAGGCACAGATTTTGTGTTTTCACTGCACTTAAATTCCCTCCAGTGAGTACTGAAAGTCTTGTGAACCCTTACTTCTGTCATCCTAAATTAAATACTGTTACCATCTCTCTTAGCCTACCTCTGGTAATGAAGTCTCTAACAAGATGCTGTGAAAAAGCACTGTTGTGGTATCCTTCTCAATAAACCTAGTGATGTCCTTCATCAATAAAAAGAGCACGAGTAACAGGTGGTACGTTTTAAGGTTTCCCTGGGTGCTAAGGTTTATGTGCATTTAATCCTCCCAGCGAATCTTTGAGGTAAGTATTACTGCTACTACTATTATTATTCTTATTTTCCCTTTTTTCTAGATGAGAAACTGAGTTATAGAGGCATGAAATTGCCCAGGATCACACAATGGAGGACCTGGGACTGGAATCCATGAACTCTAACAACAAAGTCAATGTTCTTACTACCCATATCCCAAGTTATTCTGAATGTGCCACTCGTCTGGAATACCAGAGTGAATATTGGAAAGACGCTGGTTTGAATCCTGATGGTGCTGCCAAGTGTTTTGGGAAGTTTCTTGACCTCTCTGTTTCCTCATCAGTAAAGTTCAGATAACAATAACTAATGTACAGTTTATTGTGGGAATCAAAAGAGGTATGACACAGGAAGCATCTTACCATAGTCTGTCACCGCGAATGGATCCATGTCTGCTTCCTTCATTTTTCCCACCCCATTGTAAGCCCTCATCTAATAACTGTATGTCCGAGGAAAATGTATTGAACCCTCAATGTGTATCCCAGGAAAAGGAGATCACCTCGACCTGCTAGAGAGATTGAATGACTTAAAATCAAATCTTTCTATCACAGGGGAGGCACGGGGCAAACAGTGTTTCCCAGACACCTGCAGGAAAGCAGGGATGGAGCTGTGAGTTAGCTCTACCACAGACACAGCCCCCCATGCTGGTTACCCATACCCCACTTGGAGATTTTTATTTCACTGGGCGCCCTTGCACTTCTCAATTAGAGCGGGGCACTTGGCGTGAGAATCATCAAAGCTATCGACTCCTAACAAACAAAATGTGTTGGCACATGATGGATCACAAGCTAATGATTTTAGACTCTTTACAGACAGGGTCCAGAATAGCAAATGTTTCCTGTCCCCTTATTAAAGAGCCCAGAAATTTTGGAGAAGTGTAAGGTGGCATAAAAGAGTTGTATCTATATAGAAGCAGAGTCGAGGAAGATTATGTCAGATAGTAGAATAATTGAAACAGTTGATACCCAATACTTAGGTTTCAATTAATTGTTTACCTAAAAGTAGAGGGTTTTTTGGGGGGGTGGGGGTGGTTTTTGTTTGTTTGTTTATCCTTTTACCTCTAGGTTTTTAATCTAGCCCATAGAGCCAACTGTCCCAATTCTTAACATCATGTAGAAGTTTAGAAACAGTCAGGATTAACGCTTGCTGAAATACGATATCGTTTCTAGGTGCAAATAGAGATCACTTGTAAAATATGAGTGAATTTCAAATAAACAAATGCAAACAGAAATGTCAGTCTATTCAAACCTCCCTTTTCTGGCTGAGATTCTTATTTAGCTAGACTGACATATAGCAATACTCCACTGTATTAAGAATCATGGTTTGAGGGGCGCCTGGGTGGCTCAGTTGGTTAAGCGACTGCCTTCGGCTCAGGTCATGATCCTGGAGTCCCGGGATCGAGTCCCGCATCGGGCTCCCTGCTCAGCGGGGAGTCTGCTTCTCCCGCTCCCCCCTCTTGTGCTCTCTCACTCTCTCTCTCTCAAATAAATAAATAAAATCTTTAAAAAAAAAATCATGGTTTGAAAAAAAACAAGTTTTATAATAGAAGGGTGATCACAAAATGGGTGTATTTACAATATTTAATCCAATCCCCAGCATATGGTAAGCACTCACTGACCAGTCACTACTTTATAATACTTGTGGAAGTACTCGAAGGGTAATAACAATAGCAGTATTTATCTCCTGTATGTCAAGCCCTAAAATATATTTATTTATAATGTCAAAATGAGGCCTATTCTTGGATCAGGAATTATCGGTCCTATTGTACAGATGAGAAAACAGGTCCGGTAAGCTATCAAGTCTACTGAGTGATAGAGCTGAGTTTGGCTCTTGGCTTATCTAATTCCAAAGCGCACATATGTCTTGTTCTGTGAGGCCAGGTGCTGCTGAGCAGTATTAACTGGGTGATCAGCAAGGTCATGAATGTCAAGACCATGACCACCAGAAACCCACCCTGTGTGGACATCAAATGAGATCCAGTAACCTGACCATCTTGGCCTCCTTTTCCCCTTTTCTCATGTCTCAGCCATCACTCTTCTTCCCAATGCCAGGAAAATCTGGCTGAAAGATGGAGCCCGCTGGGGGGTGGGGGGGGCGGCATGTTTGGAGGGCTGTATGTGGGGCTTAGACATGGCCGTGGGTAATAGACATGCATGTTTCCTTGATTAAAGTCAGAATGCCCTGATATACGGGGTGCTATGAGTTTGGCAAAAGCCAGGAGGGCATTTTTTCTGTTTGCTGAGTAGCTGACGTTTGCATATACAAATCGCTCTTCTTTGAACCCTTCTGCTGTGTTTACAGTTATGCCCTAGTCATTAGCCAAAAGGGACTTGGGGAGTAGAGTGTTCTGGGAATACTTCCTGTCAGGTTTTTCCCAGCCTCTCTTTGGAATGCCTCTGCAATCCACTTTGTATCTCTGGGGGTGGTCCAATATGCCCAAAGGGATTCTGCCTTGTATTACTAAAAGGATTCCCAGCACTCAACCTCAAAAATAGCTCAGGGCCTAATAAGACCTCATTGAAATAGTCTCTGTTTTTGCCTAAAAACACAAGTCTGGCCTGGTCTCTACAAGTCTATCCATAAAGAATGATTTTGCTACTTTTTAAATTATATGTCACTGTAGGGTACTAATTTACATGCTTATTTTGGAAACTGTGAAACGGGATAGGCTACCAGGAGTCCTCTATCTGTGTGAGGAAGTCCTAAGGCTCCCAGAAAAAAACAGCAAAGGGACTTTGGTCTTGACAGTAGACACCTGGTAGACTGGGATTAACACCCCTGAGCAAATGCTGCCTTGATTTCCTGGGACAGCAGTGGGGAGGTAAGAAAGATAAACTGATGATTGGGGACCACCCAGGAGGAAGGCAGCTAAGGGCAGGTCCTGTGTGGGGAACCTCTGCTGATGGACACTTTTCAGTATCACACACGCTGGGGTCACAAATGACATATGGCCCAGGCCTGGGAGGCCTCTCAAAGTTCCTCAGTGGTGATGGTATAAACTGAAAGAGCCAGACTCAACTCCAAGATCTCAAAAGGCCCTGTGGTCACTGGAGGGACAAACCCAAGACAGCCGTGACAGAGGACATGGCAGCAGTCATGCTGATAATAGCTTTGACTGAACGGTCAGCACCAAGCATCCAGCAGAGTCATCTTGTCCCGACCTTCTAGGGGAAAAGAGGAGGAGGCAAAAGTGAGCGGGTTGGGGTCCAACCAAATACACTGTCAGCATTGCCCACGCATGTATCTCCATGATCGGGGGTCTGGGGACATTAGGATTTCTTAAGAAGACCATAATACTAATGGAGACTGGCTCAGCTCTTTTTCCTTTGTGCCATGCGTGCTTACTCCCACCTGTGGGTTCCCACAAGGCTTCATTCTTTTCTCTGCCATCTGTGATCCTGATCCTCCACTGAACCCCATTTCCATCTCCAGCTTCTTGCCTTAGTTGGTGATGTGCTATCATATACTTTGACTGCACGTGCTCACCACCAGGGAAACTGGAGCTGCTCCTTCCCTGGGATCCTAACCCTCTCAGGGCCATGCACTCCATGAGAGAAGCCTCCTTCTAGAAAGTACTGTGAGCACCCTCATGTTAAAAGGTCAGACGTGCAGTGACAGCAGATCATGTGGAAAGGAGTGGGCGGGGGGAGGCACAGACTGTGAGCAGGAGTCAAAAGGGAAGGTCCCCATCCACAGAGTAGGCAGACTGCCCAGATGTCAAGTGCAGAGGTCTTGGAGGGATAAGGCTGCAGGCAGACCAAGGTGGGGGTGGAGTGGGGAGTACAGAAACGCAACTCTTGGAAAAAGCTCACTGCTGGGCAACATCATCACCTGCTGTAGAAGGAATCACGGATGGAATCAGATAAAAATGTGAGAGCCTCCTTACGCTTCCAGGCTACTCACCCTTAATTTTCTCTTTGTAAGGGCTAGAATTTGCATCTGCACTCAAAACCTTTCCCCTTTCTGCTTCCTAGCGAAGTCTGTCTTACTGTTTACATGTCTGCCCTCTCTGTAACTTCCACATTCCTTAGGAAACTAGTCATCCTAGGAAAATGTCTTCTACACATTCACACTTCCTCCCAGTGGGAGATAGAGGGTTCCCCCTTATGAGAGGAGGTGCCTCTCACACCCAAAGAGCAAACCTGGATTCCACAGCTTCTCCTGAGCCTTTGTTCTGCAGATTGAGGGAGGCAGCTCTGCTCTGGGGCTCTGCAGAGACTCTAAAGGCAAATGAGACACAAGGAGCCAAATTTGATAAATTACCAAAAAATCAAATAAAATCAAGGGTTGGTGAGAACAAGGTGAAGGCAGCATGGTGAGTGGGCCAGGTCTTGAGCCCCCACCCCCTGTCTAGATTTTAGCTCCTTTGCACTTATGTTCTGTGCAAGTGCCCACACCCCACAGTCTGCCCCCCAGCCTTTCTTCCCATTCACTGTGATTTATGTGTCTTCCTTGGATAAGGCCAAGGGTTCAGTCTTGGCAAGGTGGGCGGGTCTCTGGGATGACAAGATGTTCCCATTAATTCCCCAGGAAGTCATCCTGTTGTTGCAGTTGGGAGACAAGACTTCCATTCCATTCCCTATAAAGGCATGTGTGTTTTTTTTTTTTAAATAAATGCTAAATGAAACTAGTCGTTATGTTTTTTCCCCTTGATCCATAACCGCATCATTCCGTAACTAAAATGATAACTTCAAAGCTCACAGACTGCTTAGCAGGGTGGTCTGGGAAGAGAATCTGCAGGCTGCATGATGGCCTCTGGCACCACACTCTTCTCTGGAAAGTCATCCTGGCCTCACAGCTGCCCTCTGCCAAGGCCCTCTCTCCCCAGGAAAAGATGAGCCCATCTGTGCTTGGGCTCCACCATTCCCGCTAAGTCTGAAGGGCTGGAAGTCAGCCTCCTGTTGTGGAAGGAACAGAGTCTCTGGAGTGTCCCAGATCTGTGTCATTGCCTTCTGATCTTGGGAACTTATTTAACTTCTGTAAGCTTCTATTTTCTTATCAGAAGAAGGGAGATAACACTACCTACCTAGTAGCACTGTTAAGATAAAGGACATGTCATAAAGCAAATGCTGGAACAAAATAGTAACTACTATAATTACATCTTTAGTGTTTCCTCAATCATTATTGTCTCTGGTTACATTATTGAAGGTAAACACTGCTCACTAGAGTGTTCAGGTAATAGAGGAGTCAGCTCAATACATTTTCTGCCTAAATCAAGTCTTTGAGAAGTACCCATTTTCATTTCAGGCCAGCATGTAGAAAATAATTCTAGATCATGCTAGCATTTATTCCAGGTCTAGGGAATAATCGGGCACTTGGGTCACTAATGTCTTTCATCATTCTGATCAGCAGTTCTCATCGTACAGCTGGGTTTTCATTGGATAGGAGTTGAAGGAGGTTGAGTTGAAGGCATATTGGACTGTTGAAACAACAACAAAACAAAACCCTACCAAGTAAGCATGTCTTGTTGTAGATCCTTCTTTTTCCTAAAGAAAGGATGAGGGGAAAGTACAGAATAAAGACAGATGGTCTTGTAAGCTGATAGAGATTTCAATGTCTGTGGCTCCAGTGGATGGAAATAAAGAGGTCATGAGATGGGGATGCTCTTTAGCATACACCAGAGACAAGCTCTTCCTAGATGTTTTGCCTGAATAGACACAGGCTTCCCAGCAGGGGAAAGGTCTTTGGTGTTGTATCTAAACCTAACTAGATGAACAGAAGAGACCATATATTGACCTATGGGTATAAGCTAGAAATCCCTTCCTTTACTGTCTCTCCCAATGCAGATAGAGATGACATAAAATATCAATATCTCTCTCTCTCTCTTAATTGGGTATAAAATAGATATAATGCATTAAGTACTAAAAAAGAACTGTTACGTTGGGTTAATAACATATATTGATTGCATTTACTGATCATGTACTACTATGCAAAGCACTTTCACAAATACTATTTATTTTAATCTTCACAATAGCTCTATGGGACAAGTTTCATTATTCCCATTTTACAGGTAAGGAAACTGAAATTCAAGTATGTGAGGTGACTCGTGCAAAGTCACACAGCTTAGGAGAGGCAGAGCTAGGAGTAGAACCCAGGTCCTCCAAATTTAAAGCTTCTACTCTTTTCAAAGAAAGGCAGTTGAGTTTACAAATAACTAATAATTGTAAAATATTATCACTGAAAGGGAGCAATCGAAGACATATCTTTAGGCAAAGTCATTTGCTTAGGATCATACAGCTCATTAGCAGCAAAGCCAAGTCTAGACTCCAAGAGTCTTTGCACTACTGTACTGACCCTTGAAGGAACTCCTTAAAGAATAAGCTCTCAACATATAATAAACACTAAGTGTGCACCTCTTGTCGAGCATGAATGAAAATCATTCATTTCTTTTCCTGTTTCCCTGATTAGGATCTTGTCATGGAACCTTCAAATGTGGGTGGACGTGAGATCTCTAAAAGGGCTGGCTGCCGTAAAATACCCAAGCAGCACTGATGGAGAGCCACCTTCAGTGCCCCGGATTCCTCTGAAACCTTAGATCTGTCTTATATCTCTCCTATGTCAATAGGACTCTGCCACAAAGGCATGAAAGTGACCTCATCTTTCTGTTTTAAAAATCTTTCTAGTTAAATTGTTCAAATGTAAAAAAGAACCAATTTAGGGACACCTGGATGGCTCAGTCGGTTAAGCATCTGCCTTCGGCTCAGGTCATGATCCCAGGGTCCTGGAATCAAGTCCCGCATCGGGCTCCCTGCTCAGCGGGAGTCTGCATCTCCCTCTTCCTCTGCTCCCCCTGCTTGTGCTCTGTCTCTGTCTCTGTCTCTCTCTTTCTGACAAATAAATAAATAAAAATCTTAAAAAAAAAAAAAGAACCAATTGAACATCATTACAACACTATCATATTTGAAAGGAACATGTAAGACCTTAGGAAGAATTGTGACAATACGTAAAAGACTGTACGTTGATGTTTTTAAGCATCCCCCCATGCTTGTGAGAGGTCTGCCTTGTATTTTCACCCCAATATATGGGCATGGCTTGCATAGGGGTTAAACACAAAGGCAATAGAGTTAGATGCTTGAATGACAATCCTGGTCCCACTGTTTGCTGGCAAGTGTCTTCAATTCCCAATCCTCAATTTCTCAGCTACGAACTGGAGGGTGATAAGAACCATGGTTGAGATTGCTAGTTCTCTTCCCCAAAATCATTCTTGCCCCCTTCTTTGCTGACAGAACCCTGATTTTAGTGGGGATGGCAACATGCCTTGCTGAAGGGATACATTTCTGGCCTTCCTTGCAACTTTGGATGGAAAATAAGATGTAAGTGAAAGTCATCCTATGGGGATACCAAAATTTCTCTAAAAAAGAAATACTTATCTGGAAAATGTTCCTTTTGATCTGCTCCCAATTTCTCTTTCTTCTTGTCCACGACTCAGATAATGTGTCTGGAACTTCAGCAAACATCTTGGATCGTGAGGATATAAGCCCGGTACCAACTGGGCGGTGGAAAAGAAAGATAAAAGGAGGTGGTTCCATGATGACCAAGAAGTCACTGTACCAGCCCTAAACGGCCCACCTCCAGATGTCTTTTATATAAAGGAGAAGAAAATCTCTATCTTAATATGCTTATTTGGAGCTACTTGTTAAATACCATCAAATCTAATGCCGATTGAAGTACCTACATCAAAGATCTCTCTATACTAAGCAAATAAGATAATTCCTATAAAACATGTAGTGTAGGGCCTGGCACTTAGTAATTACCCAATAAATGTTAGTTGCTGTTGCTACTATTACTAATACTCTTTTAACTATGATTAGTACTAGACCACCAATAGTATTATGTCTTATCTTCCAAAGGGTTTCAGATGCCAATTTCTTGAGAGCAAACCTTATAGTATAGCTGTTTGTATCGCCTGTAGGCCTGCCCCTACGCCCTGCACATAAATTTTCTTAAAGGCATCTCCTACTTACAGAAAAAATAAGTTTAAGCTTATTTTTTAGCTAAATTGGCTGAGTAGAATCAGGCTTATCAATCACTGCTAACAACACTGGAGAAACAGTACCAATTTTTATATAGGTGCCTGTATTCCCTAATTCTTGTTTTAAAACAAGTGTCTTATTTATATGTGAATTAGCAACCAGTTTTGTTAAGGTGTGCTGTTAACATTATCTTTATTTACAAAAAAAAAAAAAAGTGCAAAAAATCATGGCAAGTCTGCCCGCCAGACCCCAAAAAGATCTGCCCACATCCAACAGTCTCATTGTTACTATTGTTGCTCTTCCTTGTTGAGCACTTACTATGAACTTGGCACTGGGTGAAGCACTTTCTGTACCTTGTCTGAATCAACAGCTGGTATCATTGGGAGAGACGGGACTGCCTTCACCCCTTCCTGCAGTCTAGTCTAATGTCAGCTTTTCAAACTCAAGCCTAATTACAGAAACTGTTTCTTAAAAGATTTGAGCCTATAGAAAACTCACAGAAGTTCCCCTTTATTCTGCATTTACTTCCCTTTTCTTCTCATTTAGAGGAGAGGTTTCAAAAGAGAGAAGAAATCTTAATTCTTCATTTCTCTTTTCCTCCAAATTAATCTCTATTTTTTTAAAAAATGATGTTCAGGGAGCTTGAGTGGCTCAGTCGGTTAAGCGTCTGCCTTCGGCTCACGTCATGATCCCAGGGTCCTGGGATCCAGCCGAGCTGCGCATTGGGCTCCCTGCTCCGCGGGAAGCCTGCTTCTCCCTCTAGCACTCCCCCTGCTTGGGCTCCCTTTCTCTCTCTCTCTCTCAAAACTAAATAAATAAGACTTTTTAAAAAAAGTGTTAAAAAAATTATGTTCATAATCCCTTGTTAGAAACAAATCAAACCCGGGCGCCTGGGTGGCTCAGTCGGTTAAGCGGCTGCCTTCGGCTCAGGTCATGATCCCAGGGTCCTGGGATTGAGCCCCGCATCGGACTCCCTGCTCTGTGGGGAGCCTGCTTCTCCCTCTCCCACTCCCCCTGCTTGTGTTCCCTCTCTCGCTGTGTCTCTCTCTGTCAAATAAATAAATAAAATCTTTAAAAAAAAAAAAAAGAAACAAATCAAACCCTTAAAGGTCCATAGGAACTTTACATCCTGAGAAAAAGGGAAATATTCTTTGGTACTTGAGGAAAGCATGAATTGAGGAAGTCTTTCAAAAAATATGTTCGTTGGCCCTCCCTTGTCTTGCAAGAGCTCTTCACTCCCCGGGCCTTGCCTGCATCCACCCTTAACAACTCACATACCCTTCTGTTTCACACCCAACTCTTTCCATATTTCTAATTCCCACACATTCTTTGTCTCTTGTCCCTGCTCCGCATGTTAATCCCAGTGCAATAACTTTGAAGTAAGAATATTGATTTTCTATGTCAGGTTAAATGCATACAAATAAGAGGATCCCCTGATTATGACACCAACACCGTCATGAATTTGTTTAGGGGCCCTGAGGGCCAGCTAATCCTACAAAAACTGCTCTGTGGACCTATGTTACACAGTCGCTCGGTTCAACTGGATCTTGTTTTTTAAAGCCACATTGAAATCAAAGTGTTTTCCCAGGCTCTTGAAGTGCCCGGGTCAAGAATGCTGACAATCTGCCATCAGAGAGAGGCTGTCAGCGTCCTTGCTATCAAGCCCGTCCAGTCATCACTGCAGAAGGACAAGCAGGCAGCCCGTTGCCTTGTGACAAGCACTGTGACTCCGGGAGGGAGCCAAGTGCTATGAATGAAGCCCCGGAAAAGGTCATTTTATGTAAGAGGAAATAATGGCGTCACCCAGGGCGCATACATAATTTTGAATCAAAAACCTGTTCACTGGATGCTGGAGCACATGTACTCGTTCAAGATCCCTCTTCTTCTTTCTCCCCTCTCCTCTCATGAAATCTCCAAGTTGTCCAGTTTGGGCATTTAATGTCCTAGGTAGGTCATAAACTGTTATCTATGATTGACTCTGCGGCCATGTGGGTTACATGCACCTAGTTTCCTAGAAGGGCAGCAACAAGTTTCACCATCCCACCTACTAGGATTTCATGGATGCCCATGGATCCACCTCCTTCCACAAACTTTTTTCAGGGAGTATTTCTCCTGACACCTACACAGAGAGGCTAGAAAAGCCAGTCAGCTTCCTCCTCAGGTAACTGTATAAACATTCAAATCACTTCAAAATTCTCAACTTTGGAGATCATTTCAAGACCTCAAGGGTGACTAGTAACACTGGAAACATTCTGTGAATATTTTGGAAGTCATATGATAAAACAAATTCCCAAATCTTTTTAACCCAATTTCTAAATAAATGATTTTCAATAAATTAAATATATATGTATATATCCCAACCACCATATTATAAGATATGTCCTTTGCAAAATATGTATCTGCTTTCTTTTGTGAATTTTCCTCTTCTTAACATTTCTGTTAACCCCCACACACAGATTATATTTGAAAGGTCTAAGACACAACTCATTTTTTAAACTTGTGGAATTGGAATTTAATTAAAATAAATGGTTTATTTTCAATATCTATAAACTCCTTAAGATGGTTTATATAATTTAAATGAGAATGTATACTTATGGGGGGGAAAGCTGTGATGTCTGAATTCTTCAAGTGGTTATCCACAAGAACAACCACATCTTGAGGTAAATTATCTTCCATACCTCACAAAATGGTGGTCCAGTGGGAAAAGCATTAATTAAGAATCAGGAAAGCTGGGGGTGCCTGGGTGGCTCAGTCGTTAAGCGTCTGCCTTCAGCTCAGGTCATGATCCCAGGGTCCTGGGATCGAGCCCTGCGTCAGGCTCTCTGCTCAGTGGGGAGCCTGCTTCTCCCTCTCCCACTCCGCCTGCTTGTGTTCCCTCTCTCACTGTCTGTCTCTGTCAAATAAATAAATAAAATCTTTAAAAGAAAAAAAAAAAGAATCAGGAAAGCTGGATTCAGGTTCTAATCTGGTCATCGACTTTAACTGGCTGTGTGACCATGAGCAGGTCATTGCCCTCTCCCCGCCCACTCCCCTGCCTGCTTCATTTTCTTCCTCCACGAAAAGGGGAAGGATGAAGGAGATTTTGTCTAAACTCCTAAAATTCTGTTTTCAGCTTTGGTCTCTAACTCACGATTTATGCAAGAAGAAAAGAGGTATTATTGACTACCATTTTATAGAAGGCAAATACAAAGAAGAGTTCACTAGCTGTTGGGAAAGTCATGCAGCTCAGGTCTTCCAGTAGCTACCTGGCACTTTTTATAGGCATCAGGACTTAATTAGAACTTCTGGCAATAATTACAATTATTGAATAGTGAGCCTGTGCATTGTGGAAGGATCAGATTCACTCTCACACCTGCAAACACAACTCATAGGAGTGTTGTGTTTTTATCTACCTTAAGAGTCTCCTTTGTTGGGTGCCTGGGTGGCTCAGTTGATTAAGCTACGGCCTTCGGCTCAGGTCATGATCCCAGGGTTCTGGGATCGAGCCCCGCATCAGGCTCCCTGCTCAGCGGGGAGTCTGCTTCTCCCTCTGACCCTCCTCCCTCTCATGCTCTCTGTCTCTCATTCTCTCTCAAATAAATAAATAAAATCTTAAAAAAAAAGAGTCTCCTTTGTTGTCAGGGACTAAGGATAAAGTTATTGAATTATTCTCCCACTGAGATCTAGCCATTCCCTCCTTTGGTGGTGTTGAAACAAAACAACAGGAAATTGCAAAGGGCCCTGGCACCACCACAGACCACAGGAGTTTAGGCAAGGTGGGGCTGACCCTCAAAGCAGGATGCGTAACGTTCTGAGGGAGCCAGCTCTGCCCAGTGTTGTTTCAAACCCTTCAGATGTCACGTTCTGCAACAAAAAACTGACCAACCCGCCTTCATTAGCCATGAAAGTTACTAGCAGGAAAAGTGAACACACACACACACACACGCACGTACATGTACTGGGAGTTACTTAGAAGGATCGTTAAAGTGTGTGTTTACAAACTGCAGCCAAGTTTTGTAGAAATGGGCATTTCTTCAACAGCAAAAAACCAGAAAGGGAATATGCCTAAAATTATTACAAGTTTGGCTTCTTTGACTGTGATGAGTCACAAAGCCGCTCTGCACTTTTGAGGTGATGAGTCAGCCCTGACGGCGTTAGCTGCACTACTTGGTAGAGTTTGCTCCAGCAGAGTTCAAAATAATTGCAAAATAACTGACCTGTGTGAACTATCAGCATCGGGAGAGAGCCAGCGGAGGACAATGACATAATTAAAACGTTGAGACTCCTCAAGAGTCATTTCCTGTTTCTTTCTGCACAACAGTCGAATACTCATTCATCAGGATGTCTGGTCTTACAGGACGGCAGTTTGTGTTTGCTCACTCCATTATAAATGACTCTGGCAGGGTTTGAGAGTAGGCAACGTAACCACATGGACGATTTTCTCAAGTCTTCATTTCCGGAGTCTAACAAAACATCAGATGCTTCAGGTGAATGCCCGGGCAGGGAAGTAGCCCACATCTACCCTACCTCAGAGCAGTCAATTGTGACCTATCAGGTAACAAACTGGACAGCTCTGTCCTCAGGTGCCAACAATCTCTTCAAATTAAAGCAGATGCCAAACAACCCTCAGACCAAGGAGACCTGCCCACAGCCGCATTCCACCCACATCATTGTCTAAATCTCCAAAGTCCTCTGGGCCCACCTGCGCCATCTTTGATAACCAGACTCACTCTGTAGGCAATCAAGGCTGGGGCTCTAGAACTCTCACACGGTGATATTTACTTGCCTTTCTGGATGGTGAGAGTTTCCAACAAGGTCTTTGAAAAAGAAGCAAAGCAAGTAAGAACGCTTTGTTCGATAGCTTCATATGGCCAGTGAGCTCATGCCTCAGCTTTTCCTCTGCTGGTAATTCTGGACAGTTGTAATATTATGTTCACATGATTCTTTCCACCCTAATATAAATATAAATTTGGCTTAAATTCTATTTTTAAAAAAGACCAGAATTACTTGATGTTATTTTTTTAGTTGCAATAACCTTCTACTTCTTTTTTTTTTTCTAAAGATTTTATTTATTTATTTGACAGAGAGAGAGACAGCGAGAGAGGGAACACAAGCAGGGGGAGTGGGAGAGGGAGAAGCAGGCTTCCCGCCGAGCAGGGAGCCCGATGCGGGGCTCGATCCCAGGACCCTGAGATCATGACCTGAGCCGAAGGCAGACGCTTAATGACTGAGCCACCCAGGCGCCTAACCTTCTACTTCTTAAATCCAGATTATTTGGATTAGAATACACATATGTGTATTATATACACATATGATATCTATAGGTATAATAGTTATATAGATATAATATCTAATCCCTCTTAAAATAGTAGCCAGATAACAGTAACAATGTTTTCATTCCCATAGTGCTTTGTTGTGAGTGTAAAGTAGGTAAGTGGTCGATCTGGGACTTGAACTCATGGAGATTTCACTGCCACTTCATAGTGTGTCCATAATATCACCTCAAGAGCCGGGCTACTATTCCCACTTACAAATGAGGAGACTAAGGCTCAGAGAGATTAAATGAGCTGCCTAATATCACAAGACTAAGCAGAGTCAGAACTAGAATCCAAGTCCCTGCTCTTCTCAATATGAGGAACACATGAATATGTTTACTGAAGCAGCATTGACAATAGCCTAGAAACAGAAACTCACTGGATGACAATAGGAAAATCAATCAAATAATAAGTGAAAACAATGGGATATGATGTTGCCATAGGACTTTAAATAATAATAATTGGGATGATAGCTACCATGTGTTGAATGGATACTTTGTGACAGGAACCGTGACAGCCCTTTAGTAAACTTCCTACTGTTGGTTTCACAATTCCATGAGACAGGTACCAGTATTGTCTGCATTTTACACATGAAAACTGAAGTTAAACTACCTCACTTTCCCCAGGGAACTCAGCTAACAAGAACAAGAGTATCTGGCTCTGGGGCGCCTGGGTGGCTCAGTCGGTTAAGCGACTGCCTTCGGCTCAAGTCGTGATCCTGGAGTCCCAGGATCGAGTCCCGCATCGGGCTCCCTGCTCGGCGGGGAATCTGCTTCTCCCTCTGACCCTCCCCCCTCTCATGTGCTCTCTCTCTCGTTCTGTCTCAAATAAATAAAATCTTTAAAAAAAAAGGGGGGGGGGCGCCTGGGTGGCTCAGTTGGTTAAGCGACTGCCTTCGGCTCAGGTCGTGATCCCGGAGTCCCTGGATCGAGTCCCACATCGGGCTCCCTGCTCAGCAGGGAGCCTGCTTCTCCCTCTGACCCTCCCCCTCTCGTGCTGTCTCTCTTATCCTCTCTCTCTCTCTCTCTCAAATAAATAAATAAAATCTTAAAAAAAAAAACAGCGTACCTGGCTCTGAAGCTGGTTTCTCAACTTTGGCACTATTTCCATTTTGGACTAAATAATTCTTCGTTGTGAAGATCGGTCTGTCCTGAGCATTGTAGGATATGATCCCTGACCCCTACCACCAGTTGTGAAAACCAAGTGTCTCCAAACATTGTCAAATGTCTCCGGGGGAACAAAACTGCTCCAGGTTTAGAGCGTCTACTCTAAAGCATAGGCTTAACCATTATACTATATACTGTGTCCAATATCGCCAACCTTCCTACAGAAACATAGTGGTAGAAATAAATACTTATAAATACTGTATGTGTGTACATACAGATGTATAAATATGTATATTCATACATTCTTTCTATACAGGTGTTCATTCACAGACACAGTCATAGGATTCCTTGAGAAATAGGTTCTGAGACTCTCAGACTTGATTGCAGGAGGTTTGGGTGGGAAGAGGGGAGGAGGGTCAGGGTTCCTGAGAAACTTACCTGTGAGGGAACAAGGGAAACAGGATGGGTCAGAGGGGGAACTGAACTGCAGTGCAAATTCACTGTTGAGACAGGCCTCAACAATTCTGTGGGGAGCTCTGGATGCCCCTTACACCTGTCCTGATGGATACAACAGCGCCTGGTCTTCCTCCACTCTCCACAGACCAATCACCAGACGTGGGATATCCCCAAGGAGTGCATCCTAGAGCAAGGTGGCTCTCCCTGAGACAAGGCTGAGGACAATTCCAGGGAAAGGACTGAGAGCACAACAGCCACCAACATTCATTCCCATACCTGGGGACCAAATGTCCTCTCTGCCCTGAAGTGGCAATCTGGGTGATTGCCTCTACAGATACATATAAGAGTATTTTTATTGTTTAATTGTAACTCGCTTAAAATATATAAGCATGTGGACCACAACTGGAAAGTAATAAGCAAATGAAAACAGGAGCACTATGAATAATGATTATTTTTCTTTTTCAAAGTTAAATACAAGGATGTTGCCATCATACCGGTCTTACCCTTTAAAAGAAGTGCTGAGATCTCAAAAAATACAATCCATAGCTTTAAAAACGTCATATATTATACATTCATATGGCTATAATGATTCCCAAGCCAGTTTAGCTGCTGTATGCAGGGAGCTTCTAAGCACCTTGATGTGTGCTAACTTACTAAATCTTCTCAATAACCCTAAGGTAGGAACTTCTGTTAACAATTTAACAGAGAAGGAAATTGGGTTTTCTAAGAGGTTAAGACATGCAAGATCTACCTATCTGGTAAGTGATAGAACCCAGGCTTGAACCTACGCACTAGGACTCTGAAGTCCTTCCAACCCGGCTTTACCCGCTTTTCACACGGTACCCCTGACATCCCCTTGCAATGGCAGTAACTTGTCTTCTCGTTTTTCATTTCTTCTTTAAAAAACAAAGAAACGGCAGAGTAATAAAGCTATCACTGTAAGACTATGCCAAAGGACAAAAAAAAATTGCCTTCAAATTCCCCATTTGAAAGTCTTTTGAGATATAATGTCTTTTAGATGCCACTGGAGATTGTAAGAGTAAAGTTATATTATTTTCCTTTAAAGAATCAAGTCTCTCTTCTGCTCTCAACACAAAACAGGAAGCTTTACAAATAACCTGTTTGAAGAATGATTCTCTCAGAGTCGAGGCTTTATGCTCTCAAGAGACCGAGAACTAATCTGTCAGGAACTCAGAGGGAACTGCCTTCAAGCAAATCACTAGGGACCATTTCTCATCCTCTGGGGTGCTATGGAAAATTCAACTCAAATTCATTAGCAATCTGAAAGCTAATTATTTCACCAAAAGATCTTAGTGAATTTCTATATTAAAAATTCCCAGCTGAGACACCTGGGTGGCTCAGTTGGTTAAGCACCCGACTCTTGATTTTGGCTCAGGTTGTGATCTTAGGGTTGTGAGATCAAACCCCGCGTGGGGCTCCATGCTCAGCTCAGTGTCTGCTTGAGATTTTCTCTCTCCCTCTGCCCCACCCCCGCAAACACCCCCTCCAAAATAAATAAATAAATAAATAAGTCTTAAAAAAAATTTCCCAACCTCAAAAATGGTCCTTTTCTTCCCAGAATGGCCAATGGCCTTTATAACACCCAAGCCCTCTAGAACCTTTCTCCCACTGGAACGCATATTGTACATGCCATGTGAACAAGGCCTCCAAAAGGGGCACAGGTTGGTCATCACAATGGATACTTTATTTGAAATGGAATGCATTTTGAAAATATGAAAAATAAATCACATCTCTCCAAAATCATTTGAGACATATTTACACAAATTATGACCACACTATTAAGTTCACAAATGTGACATTCTCTAAAGCATTTGGTACCTGGTGATGCTTGGTTTTCAGAAGCCGACATTTGCATATTCTAAAACTAAGCAGAAGACTGATGGTGGAATGTAATGGACAATAGTTTTATCTTTCTTCTCAAAATAAATACAGTGATCCAGAAGGACCACCTATTATTAAAACTTCCCCAATGCCTAACTGATCACCGACAGGTCACTTTAGAGCAGGTTGCTGTAGGTCTCACCAGCGTTTATGGAGATGCTTCCAGAGTCCTTCAGCTGCCTTCACTGGACAATTGTGCCCTGCCAGGAAAACTCTGCTGGATTCTATCCTCCATTTGGCAAATGTCCAGCCAACAAAGTCACAGACCCCTTTGTCATCCAATCTTCTGTAAATCTAGATTGGCTGTTCAACACTGCAGATCAAAAAGTCACCCTTCGAATTGTGTCAAGAATTTAGAAAACAGATCTTTAAAACCCATTCAACAGAATTCCACAATTAATATATATTAGGTTGCTTTAGGTAAACATGTATATTTCTCTTGAAAGAATGGCTGATATACTCAATATCAAGCTCTATAATCCCAAGTTTAAATTTCAGGCTGTGGCTGAGGGCAGTTTATTGGTAAAGCAAAAGCAAATTAGCTTGACATTTGCAAAAGAGAAGAAGGAATACTCCCAGGCCCATTTTCACCTACAAAGCTCTGAGCTCCATGGGATTGTTCCCGTCTCACTCAAGTCTCAAAACCTCTCCTCGGCCTGCCCCTGCCCAGGACACTGCAAATGACTGGAGCCCAACGAAAACCGAGTCGCTTTCCCTGGGGACAGAAAACAAGCAATGTGCTTGAACTCACACACTGGCAACAAACTTGTGTAGTGTCAGATTTAAAGTGAGGGGCCTTTAAGAGAAACCGAGTGTTGGTGTATGAGAGCAGGAGAGTCAAAGCAAGCATTCCTCGTGGTGTTCACATGGGAAGGGAGCTCCTTTAAGCAATGAGTTGCTTTTTGGTTTTTGTTTTAACCTCCATCGGAAAAAACACGTTAAATGAAATTATAAAGTCGGGTTGATTTCTACATGATGAGAGAATCCGTTTCCTCTATGACGGAAACGCTCACTTTGAAAGGGCCCTTTATAGCCATTTACTCTCTGACCTCAGCACTCCCTGTAGGGCACACGCAGATCCATGTGCATTTCTGCTAAGAAAGTCTGTCTAAGGAGCTTCGTCATGAGGCTTAGCCTGCCCCGTGGTACTTGTTCTCAGGAACGACATGAAAGCCAGTGAAGGAAGCACTGTGTGAGGCAAGAGAAAGCACCTCCTGGATACTGGGAGCTACATATTTTTTCTTCTTTCATTCATTTGTCCCAACAAATAGTGATTGAGCTTACTGTGTCCAAGGCTTGGTGTCAACACAAGTTCAAGGACAAAAGCTGTTTCCAGATGGGGACATTCCTTTTCATGTCTTCTTCCATTCCTTTTCCAACTCTTTACATTGTGTTTATTTAAGGGGTACATTTTCTATTGGACCTGTCCTTTCCTTTTTCCTTTTCTTGGACTGAAAGAATCATTTTTACCTTTTTCCATGATTTGTCAGGCCTCAAAATACCTTAGGTGGTTCGTATCATTTTCTTACAGAATATGGTAGAATTTGGGCATTGACACATTAAATGATTTGCATTTATATTTTGTTTTGTTGAGTTTGCAAAAAGTAAGCATGCTTTTTGTTGTTGCTGTCCTGAAAAAATGATTCAGCCATAATCATTTCAAAGTGTCAAACAACAAAAACATCCTATTTCTCTCCTTTCTAATTTCTGAGGTTTCACAGGTAAATGCTAAGAGGGGTTCAGACTAGAGAGTCACTAAGAGGGTCAACTCAATGTAAATATCACAGCAGACCAAGAAATAAGGGCTGTGGAAAGACAAGACAAGGTAACCATGATTCTGGTGGCCCCAATAACAACCACAGCCATGGGGGGGTGGGGGCAGGAAAAAAAATTTCAGCAGCCAGGAGGGAGCCTGGGCAAATTTTTTTGAACAACACTACCTAGCCTATATGTCAGCTAACAACATACAAGTATCTTTTAAAAGCCCACATGAATCTTCATTTTAAAAATATTTGGTATGGGCGCCTGGGTGGCTCAGTCATTAAGTGTCTGCCTTCGGCTCAGGTCATGATCCCAGGGTCCTGGGATCGAGCCCCACATCGGGCCCCCTGCCTGGCGGGAAGCCTGCTTCTCCCTCTCCCACTCCCCCTGCTTGTGTTCCCTCTCTCGCAGTCTCTCTGTCAAATAAACAAAATCTTAAAAAAAAAAATTTTGGTATGGATTTTACTTTTATAGCACAAAAACTTGAAAGAAAAAACTATGGTTTAATCAGAGAAGATCATGTTATGATCTGCATTTTTAAAACAACAATACAATGAGACATTATCTAAAAAGCACAGCAGTAGTCTCAGAGAGGCCAAACCATACTTCAGAACTCTTCAGCTTTGCTGTCGGAACTGCCCATCATATATACATATATGTGTGTGTATATATATGCTTCTGCCCTTTGCAGCATATTTTCATAGCTGTGTCTTAGCCACTGGAAGTGGGAGTCCCTTAAGTTTTTCTTGCCATTTGCCTGAGTTTTCGTTTTTCCCCACAACTTTGCGGATTAGGGTTGTGATCTCAAAATTTCATCATTTAAATATTGCACTAAGAAGTAATTAGATCTAAATTCCTTTCTAGGTGGAAGGAGAATAAAGACATCTCTAGCATGAAATTCTATTTTTGTTTCTGTACTACCTAACTTAGCAATAGCCTAATACTGACCATTCCCATTTGGATGCTGGAAAAATACTATCAAGACTTTGTGGGAAAGAGAATGGAAAACAGAGATCGTCAGTAAAGCCACGCAGATAGGAAGTGATTTTCAGCCCCAAGAGGATTTGTTATCAACTATGGCTCTTTTTAAGCTTAAGTAGCATCTGCCTTGTGGATTTTGACCATCCTTTTGATTTGACACAGAAGACGGTTTGTTCCACCTTTAAAAAGCACATGCTCCCCCCTCCACCCCGCCCCTCAGACTCCTGAACAAGTAGATGCTAAAACAAGACTGGGTTGTTTTCTCACTGAAAATCCAGTGTTTATCCAGTCCTTCCCTTTTCAATTTCTGAGTTTAGTTAACCTAACTGGAAAACATAGAACCCTCAAGTTTCTCACAGAGCAATAAAAAGCAAAACAGTTGGTTTCTGTCATCAACATTATTTTCAGTACAAATACAAAAAAGCTATGACTCCTAGTCCTTCAAAATATTTACAAACTGTATTTTAAACTATGAGATTCTAGAGTATATTTCTAGAATACAGTAAAAGGGTCAGAAAATGTGGTTCAAGTAGAGTGTGCAAAGCTGGAGAAGGGTAATCTCTAGTGTGGATAAGAGCACAAATGTTCTCTCAAACAAACTGAATGGTTCTCTTTTCCCCCCACTGTGTTTTTTGAAACGCCTAGTGCATTGATACTCAGAAATCATAGAAATCTCCTTATTAGTCCCTTCAAACGGATGTTATAAGCAAGGCTCTTCCTGCATTACACCAGCCCTACCATATATTCATGGTATGTTCATCCTGCCATCAGTTGGGTTATGTATTAAATATTTGGAATTAGACACCATTACTACGAATTTCCTTTTAGAAAAGCAATTAGATTTTCATAGTTATACAACTCTGAACATTTAGCTTTTTAAACTTCTACAGAAAATATATGTCTAAGAAAAAAAAATCTCAAAAGAAAAGAAGTAATATCACAGAGTTTAATTTCAACCACCTGGCATAACAATGAAAGTGTCAGACCTTCTGAAAATGCCCTAGGAATAATGAATGAATTCTTAATGTTTTCCCCTCCACCGCCCTTCTACTTTTTTTTTTTTTTCCTTTTCCAAGATTAGAATTTACTAGGGAATAGGTTTTTGAAAATAAAGTTTCTTTTTTGGAAAATGGCCTACATTCAGAAATGTCTTAAAACAAGCATTTTAAAAAAAACTAATAAATAATCATAAATCAAAATACATTAAAATAAAATTACAGTACATCATTGCTCCTAGAAGGTCCACCATACTGGAAGATCCTTTCAAAGGTTCATAAATAAAGCCTTCTGGACTGAAACCGTTTCCCGCATTGTGATGAAGAGTATGCAGAAAACTAAGAGGAATCTCGAGTTATCAATAGGGTGATGTCCAAACTACTTGATCTGGTGCGGGGCGGGGAGACTTTTGCTTTCGATTCAAGTGAAGACAACAGAAAGGTGCTCGTCCCACTTCCTCGAGTCCTCAGAACCTGGAAAGAAATGACCGGCAATTAAGTCATTGGCTCAGAATCCTCCAAAACCCAGCTCTCTTCAGGCCAGTCCGGCGGACAAAGCGCGCTCAGAAAGACCCCGGGGTCGCTCCCTCGAGTGTCCACACTCGAGCGGCGCTGGTGACACGAACAGAGCCAGCGGCGTCGCTGGGCGGCGCTCCACCGGACCCGCGCGGGCCAGGGTGGGCGGGAGGCGGTCCGCGAGGCCGCCCAGCCTAACCCGAGCTCCTTCGTCCTCCCCTCTCTGCCCGGCCTCTCCTACCTCCGGCTTGCTTCCCTTCTTTCTACATCTCCAGAAACTTGGAGTAACTTCTCATTTTCCCCTCCAAGCACCACACCCGTGAATTAGGCTTCCTACTCCTCCCAACAGCCCGCGAGACCTCCTCCTCGGAAAGGCCCTTGGTAGCCCGAGTTGCCGGGACCTTACCTTGTCTGGCCCGGGTGCTGCCCCCTTCAGGCCGAGTTGGAGGTGCTGCGGAGAAGCCTGTGGCCGTGCGGCTGCGAGAGCGGCTGTTGGTGCGAGTGCGGTAGTTGGTGTGGGTGCGGGTGCGGGTGCGGGTGCGGGTGCGGGTGCGGATACGGGTGGAGTTGCTGAGGCTGGGGCTGGGGCTTGGCATGCGGCTGCGGCTGAGACTGTGACTGGGGCTGGGGCTGAGGCTGAGGCTGAGCCTGGGGCTGAGGCTGGGGTTGGGGTTGAAGCTGCGGCTGCGGGGGCTGCTGCTGGACCAGGTGCTGCTGCTTCTGCCGTGTGGACTTGACCGCCAGGATAGCCTGACGATTCTTGTACTGCACCATCTGCAGCGTGATCTCGGCGTTCCAGCCCTGGTCCTGCGGGCACCGAAAGTCGATCTCCTTGCCCTCGGCCATCACCACAGTGAAGTACATGTACTTGCCCTTGCGCTCCACGCAGTCCACGGTCTTCATGTTGGAAAAGTGTAATTCCTTGAGCTTGACCGGCGGCTCGAGGCTGGCCACGGCGGGCCCTCCCGGTTGGGACGGTTCGGCCGGCCCCTGCCCAGGCTGTTGCTGCTGCTGGTGTTGCAGCTGCTTGGGCGGGATAAGCAGCAGCCCCTCCTCAGTGAGGATGCAGCACTTTTTCTTCCAGAGCTGCAGCAACCCGTCGCTGCGCTTCTCCAACACACCCTCCTTCAGCGCTTTGCAGCCACTGCTCTCCAACATCCTCCCGGCATAGGGAGGGGCGCCGCTCGGCTCGGCCTCTCCACTTCCAGCCGCCCGGGCCGGGGGCAGCAGCAGCAGCCGCGCGCCGTCCTCGCCCCAGCGGCTCCCGCGGCCGCCCGCCCGGAGCGCGCAGAGGAGGCTAACACGCAGGAAGCAGAGCGGCGGCGGTGGAGGCGGCGGCTCGAGGTGCGGGCAAGCGGGCAGCCGCGTCCTGAGGCGCCACAAGGTCCCGGAGCTGCGAGCCTCCGGGCCGCTGCCGTCCTCTTGCGAGCGCTCACTGAAGGCCACTGGCCGGGCCCCCTCGCGGCGCTTTTGAATGGGCCATCCCCCCCACCCCCGAGTGACACCCAGCGGAAAAGGCGGCTCCTGGCGCCCGCACCGCGGGGGAAAGCCCAGCTCGGAAAGGCGCTCTGCCGCCGGCGCACGCCTCATTAACTTGGGGCCTTTCCAAAGCCCGCCGCGTCCACGCCCCCCGCATCCCTCGCTCCGCCTCTCGCCGCCCACTCGCTTCCGTGCTCCTTCCCCGCGCGGGCTGCGAGGCACCGGAGCCCCGGAAACTCCTCTCCTCCGCCTGGGGCGACAGCCGAGGGCGCCCCAGCTGCCCGGCGACAAATGCCGACGCTCAGAGGGCGCCGAGACCATCCTACTGCTACGGTTATCCCCGGCCGGCAGGCTCTCTACCAGTGTCATTGAGGACGGGGGCTGCGAGGGTGGGTACGGCTACCAGGCAGGGCCTGGAATGCCAAACTGTCTCGCTGTCCTCGGGAAGCAGCCCCGGGGATTCGCGATGTGCTCCGAGACCCTATGTAAACATCTGAGGGCACAAAGGCCGAGAGGACACAGTGTCTACACTCATGTATGCTTCCAGTCATTAGCTCTTCTTGGAGCAGAGAGGGCGATTGTTAAATCAAGGCAAGAGCGCTACCGCCTGTCCCGTTTGGAAGCGCCAGTAGAGAGGGGTGACCCACTTCAGAGAACGTCTCACCTTCCCTTTCTCGACCCCGGAGCTCTGGCACTAGCCTATCTTCACCCGGGACACAAGCTCTCTCGATTCCCTCTTGACCCATCCGCACAGCCTACAACATCTCACAACAGTAACTCAACGGCAGGTACAGATCCCGGGAATGTCCAGCGAGAGACCTCACACTTTAAGGCACAGCTTAGCCCTCCAAACAGCCGAATGGCCTCCGCGGGTCTCTCTTTGGAAACGCCTAACGGGCCAGATCGGTTTTGTAATCTCATTCATCTGTGACCTGGGGAAGGTAATGCTGTACTCGCCCCTAGCTCCCTCCTACTACGCTCGCATCTTAAAAAATTCTGTAGATATTCTGGGAAACAAGGCAGAATCAAGAGCACAAACCGAAACCAAACCTGTTGGTGGGGAAATTCATCCACTAGAGAGCCCTGTGTACCGACCCCGAGAATACGAAGAAACACACGAAGAAGAAATAAACCAGAGTTGGCCGAAGGAAGAGGAAAGACTGCTTCTTGTGCCCAAGAAAGGAGGACTTCGCTCATCTGCTAGTTTACTTTGGCTGAAACAAAGAATTCAACAAGCAAAGAAATGAGCGAGGAGCTTGGGGAGCAAGAGTCAAATCCTTTGTGTCATGCTGAAAAATTCGAACTGAACTCCAAGGTAATTGAAAACACAGAACTTTTAAACACAGGAGGGTCCTGAATCTTATAAGAAACAATGTCTTAGCAAATGGGACAATTCCAGCACAGTCCTGAATCTGACTGAACTGCACTTGGTAGGCTCTGAGAACCTTCAAATTGTTAATGGATTAGCAGTTTTTTATGGAGAAAGGCAATTATTAAAATCACATAAAAATTTCTAGTAAGATTGTTTTAAAAAATGAACAATTCTATATACCAGTGACAAACCCTGCACCTAACATCTCAGTTCTCTCGCTGTTTTCGTGGGACAAGTGAGCATTCCAGAGAATTTCTACATGACCAGCTGTTCATCTTTTAACAGAATGCCATTCTTCAGCTTACGTGGAAAGGACAGTGTGCAACTCACTCTGAGGGCACGTGTAGTTGAGAAAGACATTTCATGCGGAAAAATGATACAATACAAACTTGACTGGGTAAAAAACTAAAATGTAATCTTGAGGTGCAAGCCATTTTCTTAAGAGAAAATATGTTCAGTGTTATCTAACCTGCAGTTAATCAAGATGCAGCAGATGCATTCTAAATTAATTCAAAATGTTTTCAGAAACCAGCACAATTTTCAAATTTCAAAAACCAGCACTTATTTTACAACTAGATACTTTCCCACCCGATTTCCACCTGGATATTTCACAATGATTTAATGACTTTGTGAGCAGCTCAGAAGTCAGTCTACAATGTGCCTTCCCTGACCACAGTGCATCCATTATTGGAGATCTCAGGTGTGTAGGAATCTTGTAGTTCAGTGACAACTTTGCTCTTTCAACAGTCACATCCAATTCACAAAAATGGCCATGTTAGCCATGTTTTAAAAAGACAATGAAAAAATTTCACAAAAAAATAACTGTTCTGCCCAAAATACCACACACCTTTAGCTGTAGATATAATGAAACCCTACAAAATGTCACAAGTTACTAAAGTTTCAAAAACAAACTAATGAAATCACTGCTTTGGTAAACCAGTTTGAAAAGGTGGATTCGAATTGCATATTACAGCTGTCTGCATCACATTGTGTATCAGCAGCATCTGACAGTTGATTAGCTTCCCCTCTTGGAAACAGGTCTTCACTTGGCTTCAAGGACATAGCTCTTAATTTTCCTTCTACCTCCCCAATCACCTTCAGTATCCTCTACAGGTTCCTCCTCTTCCCCCCATCTTTTAGTATTAGAATGCCCCAGAGAGCTGTCCTCAGTTCTCCTCTTGTTGGTCTCATCCAGTCTCATTTTTAGGAAAATGCCAGACTCCCCAATTTACATCCAACTTCTTGTTGACAAAGAATAAAACAAAGGCTACCACATTTAAGAAATAATATTAACATGCCAGGCAAGAGAACACATACTGGTGAAGATATTCATGGAGTAGTTCACTAGAGGGAAGAGTCTAAGGGGATTTTAGGCTGTGGAACATAGGGTTCCTAGAGCTTTTGCTAATAAAAAATTGAAAAATAGCATTCTGGATAGGATGGAGTCCCTGGATGGAACTGGTTCAATAAGGATCTGGAGTTAAAAGCCATTGTTTTTTTTGTTTTGGTTTTTTAAATAGTTTTTTTAGTTTTAACAGCCTTCAGTTTTGTTATGTTCAGGCCAGGGTTACTGAAGGTTGAATATTTTTTTACTCTTCTCTACAGTACTATTTGGATATCTAATAAAGAACTCAAATATATGCTCCCAAACATCTCTTCACCCTGATCTACTTTACCTGCAACCCCTTCTCAGTTGATGGCAATTTCACCTGTATAGTTACTCAGGCCAAGAACCTTGGAGCAGTATTGCTCTTAAAACAAGAGGCCCTTATCCAGAGCCTTGAGCTTTAGGTTAAAATGACATGCCTAGAGTTCATACTCATTCCAGACCAACTCTAGGTACTCGGGATTCCAAATACCCTGCCTAAATGTGTTCAACTGTTCAAGGAATGCATTACATCAGTGTGTGCACTAGTGTATGGGGGGGGGTGGACAGATTTTGAACATGCAAGCTACGGTATCCATATAGATGGGCAGGAGGTCCCCCTTGCCATACAATTCAGAGACAGGGATAGGAAGAGAAGGACAGGCTGAGGATCAGCTCTCCTCGTAAGTAATGATCTGGCACTGGACTTTAAATCTGGCTTTTCAGGTGCCTATGAAGATGTCATTTGTCAAGACAGGTGCACCGAACGTATTTCCATTTAACAAAGCTTTAAAATATTTAACCATTTGTGTCTCCATTGCGTTCTTGCCCCAGGACTGCAAATACTTAGAAGCATACCTGCCCTGTAGTATATCCTTTACTCCTTTCTCTTGATATCCAATCCACAAACTGAGCCAGGAAATTCCATCAATTAAGTCTTCAAACTATATATTCTCTCTCCAATTCTTTCATTACCATCCTGATCCAAATCACATGAATTACTGCAATGGACTCCTTCCTAACTTGCCTAATTCTACCCTTGTCTTACAATCTATTTTCAATACAGCAGTCAGGGTCATCCCACTTTCTCCAAGTCTGCTCAAAAGTCATCTCAATGAGGCCTATCCTAATCACTCTAAAATTGCAACCACCCCATTCCCTTTAATTTTCCCCATAGTATTATCTCCTAGCAGCTACTGAATAATTTATTATGCCTGTAATTTCAGTTCATCTTCAAGAGGGAGGGCAAGGACCATTATTTTGATGTGTCCCAATCACTTTGTACAATTCTTGGCACATAGGAGTAACTCAATATATGTAGAAACTTAAACTGAATCAGAAGCCCGTATCTGTCATAAAAAGAAAATCAATGTGTTCAAAGGCTTTTGATAGATTTTTCACAACGCATCCTTTCAAAAACTTTCAAAATGTAAGGGACTTTATGAAAAAACTCCCCAAACTTGCCATACCAATATGTATTTGGTATAATCTTTTAGGAATACTACACATGCTAGGCCTCTCTCTAGATCTTAAATGCTATATCCTATAGATGCTATCTAAAATAAGTCCTATAAACTTTTCTGAGCAACATGCAATCTAATATTATGAGAGGTATTTATACAAACTATCATCCTATTGGTTTTTAGTTAAGAGTAATCAAAAGAATGGAGAAACAATAATGGAACAGTTGATAGCAGTTTCTCCTACTTGGCAAATTGCCAAATACTTGTTTAAAAAGTCCACTAATCAATACTGGCCTAAAAACATTTTACTTAAAAGAGTTGGTAGTTTATTAAGAACTGTTTACTTTCACTTATAACTTGATTATAAGATTTAAAAATCTATGAACTCCCTAATCTGCAATACACAGAAGACTCTCACAGCAATGTATTATTAAACACTGGGATACAACAAGGTTCAAATAGATTTCAAAAAATAGCTAAAACCCCACTGATCTATGAAAATGTTTGGTCACTCTCACGAGCACACAAAGGTCCACATTCACTTGGCAATTTAGATTTTTCAGTCATTCAGTTCATTTTAAAATACTATTCAGCAGAAATACTTTATGAAGATTCTAATCTCCAAAATGCCTGGTTGAAAAGGTTAAATACTAACTCAATTAGATACAGAACTATCCAGACTTCTTAGGTTCATCTGCCTAGCTGCCTTTTTCACAGCACTAGTTGATGAAGTGACGCCTCCTAGTGATCAATTTGTATAACACAGCTTAGAACAAGTCAGAATAGTATAGGCTGTTTGCTGCTCTCTAGTCTCTATTCATGGGTTAAAACAATTACAACCCATTTGTAGCTGCCCATCAGCTACGTCTCTGTCCTTTCTGCCAACAGCCTAACTCAGGTTTTTTCTCTCATCTACTCTTCTAATAGGCTAACCACTTGAATCTATACCATTCCATAAGTTACAGATGCCAGTTTTACTCCTAGAACGATATAAAAGTTAACTACCTCTTACTGCATAGAACATTCCACCTCCTTAGTTAACATCTTAGATGAATGTTTTTATCATTGTACTTAGTAGCACAGTGGATCATGCTAGAGGTTGGTGATGGTGCTGACAGCACTTACACTGAAGGAGTCTCAATGTTAGTTCTGGTTGAAAATATATTATTCAAAATAGAACAGGTTGAAGACACTTTACTGAGGATGTCCAGCAAGTAACTTGAGTTCAGGAGCATTAAGGTAATAGTAGCTTTGAAGTGACAAATGAAAATATGAGTAGATGAAATGAAGCTGGGGTCCAGTTCTCTTTTGTCCTAAATTCAGAATGTAGGCAACACATTTAAGCAGAGGGAAGTAGCCCAATGAAGGCAGGTTAAGAGGGTATGATAAACTTGCTTGGGTGTAAATGTCACCCAATTTATGACACCCAATCTATTTACATTACAACATGTAAAGAGTCTCACAAAATTGCTACTACTCGAAAGTACTGATACTCTAGAAGCTTTTGGGGCGGTAGCAGAGAAGCATCAGGTACTCCAGTGACCCACAGTGGGAACTCTGGTGAACCTGTTTTAAATTTGAGCACTGCCCTGGCTGAGTAACACCCTCCACCCCCGACTAAAGAGCCCATGAGCACCTAATATCCTTTCCTAAGTGCACTTCAAACTAAGTAAATGCTGTGGTTGTTCACAACTCAGATATCTGATAGCCACTTGGGCAAATCTCTTCATTTAAGGGGCTAGATTGCAAGGACGACTACCCTTTTTCAGTCTTCTATACACAACACATAGTCTGAGAGAATACAGACTATTCAATTTGATTATTACTCGTTTAAAAAAAAAACAAAAAACATTGAGCAAATGAGCAAAGGCCTTTGTTAGGCATTAGAGGAAAGTAGAAGCAGTGTAGATAATGCTTTCCAAAAATACGAGGAGGAAGGAAAACAGATGGTATGATAAACTTGCTTGGGTGCTGTAAATGGCAAGGTTACTTTACAAGAGGAATTCAGGCTGTAGGCCAAGAACTGGAGGGTAGAGGTTGTGGCACAGAGGACAGGATTGACAGGATAATGGATGCAAGACAGAAGGCTGAAAGGGACAAAATGAAAGAACTCTGTGGGGTAGCCATGTCCAAAAAGGTGGAGATGCTCTTACCAAAGACAGAACCCAGGAAATCTTTTTTTTTTTTTTTAAAGATTTTATTTGACAGAGAGAGACACAGCGAGAGAGGGAACACAAGCAGGGGGAGTGGGAGAGAGAGAAGCAGGCTTACTGCGGAGCAGGAAGCCCGATGTGGGGCTCGATCTCAGGACCCTGGGATCATGACCTGAGCCGAAGGCAGACGCCTAACGACTGAGCCACCCAGGCGCCCCTTCCCAGGAAATCTTTTTATGGCAAGTTTCCACATTGCCAGTAAACTTACTAAGAAAATCAAATCTCACATTAAAGGGAACAAATTTGCCACACAACTCCTAACTACAGACTACCTGATTTAAGTAAATCGAGTAACAATGACCATCTCTTAAACAGTCAGAAACTAGAACATTCAGCAGTTGCTATTCCTAATGAGATCCCATTTACACTTTCATTTCAGTCATTGTCTCAACCTCATCTGCGTACCCCGTTTCCAAGGAAAGCATCATGCACCATCAAGTGAAAAGCCTCAGATGAAGGACTCTGGTCAGCTCGCAGTAAGTCTCTGGGCTATATTCCTAAACCTTACTGGGGACTGTTTACCTATTTCTGAAATGTAGTTATTTGCCTCTTATGTTCCAGGCTAACCTTGATCAATCTTTTTCTAAACCTGAAGATCCTCAGTATATGTGACCAATGTGGCAGTCATAGTAACCTCCCTCCTCCCAACTCCTACTAAACTCAGCTTCAGACATTTGGTGCTGTAACCAGGAATCACAGGCTCTTCTTTCAAGAGGACTGGATGCCAACAGTCTTTTGCCTCCTTCAGTCCCACTGCTTCCTAAAAGCCCGGACACGACGGGCAGGAGCTGCAGCAGCCATTTCAGCCCATAAAGCAATTTAAAAAAAAGAAAGAAAGATGGAAGCCATATGCCATGGGCAGCAAAGCAAAAGCCTCTTTGAGAACTATGAAACTCCCAAACGAGCCCCCGAGTCTAATTTACACCTAGAAGAAAACTCCTTTTAACCCACATTGCATTTGGTTTGTTGTTCAGCCAACATGTGCACGCAAACCAGGTGCGCGGTACGGGGCAGCCTATCTGAAAGCTGTTTAAAATTGATCCAGATAAACTCTGTGTACTCTAAAATATTTGATATTCTGAAATCCCTAGCTTAATGAAAGTGCCTATTTAACCACTAGTGCACACAGGAGTATCTCCAAGAAGCCAGTGAAGACTTCTCTGAGAGTGGGTACGAGCATACGCAAAGACCAAACAAGTGGACATCACACTGGCTCCAACAGAGACCAATGCTGAGGACATGTTAAAGTTATTCAACTTCTATCTTTATGTATAAAGAGAGTAATTACCATCCTCAGTATAAAGATTAAATAAAGCATTATTTATATTCTCTTAAATGGGTACACATTTGGATCTTTCAAAAATGATTAAGATCTATAATGCTCTAAAAGCAAAGTCCCACCTCGTTTAAAATAGAAACAGTAGAGCAATGTTTTTCTCTGAACTCCTCACGATATATTACACCTAACCTTTAAAACTGAATCTATACTGGGACACCTGGGTGGCTGTCGGTTAAGCGTCTGCCTTCAGCTCAGGTCATGCTCCCAAGGTCCTGGGATAGAGTCCTGCATCCGGCTCCCTGCTCAGCGGGGAGCCTGCTTCTCCCTCTGCCTGCTGCTCCCCCTGCTTGTGCTCTCGCGTGCTCTGACAAAGAAATAAATAAAATCTTTAAAAAAAAAAGAAAATAAATCTATACTTAAGGGTCACCTTATACTTACCATTTAAGGTTCCTTTACTAATCAATCTTGAGATTTTTATGATTAAGAATGAGCTAATTATGTATGTTTAGGAATCTCAATTGTCCAGAATAGTCAAATGATAAAAGATTCTAATATGATAGAGTAAAACATTCTTTCTCCAATAACAGGCATACAATATATAATTTAAACTTTCTATGTTTCTGGTCATTTTGAAAACTGTTGTAGCCAACTGTTTTCATAAAAATAAAAAAATCGTGGCCATTGTGAGAGTTCAGTTCCTCTCATCCAAAATCTTATTATCCCTCCAGGAAGATGTAGTCCCCTTCTGTAATTAAACCTGGGTGGGTTTGTGACTGACTATAACCAATAGAGTAAGTGAGGACTTCCCAGATTAGGTCATAAAAAGGATGCAACTTTTACCTCTTGGAACCCAGCTACGCTACTATAAGGCAGTATCTAGGTAGAGATGTGGCTACATCCCAGCTGAGGTCTCATCCAACATCAACCACCTGTGCATGAAAAGCCTTCAGATGATTCCAGTCCCTGTCCTTCAAAAACTGCCCCTAACGATGCTCAGTACAGCAGAAATGAACTATAACCAAGCAGGGTCAACAAATCTTGTCAATGTCTTAAGTTTTGAGAGTGGTTTTGTTATCCAGTACTAGGTAACTGCAACTATTGATACTTTCCATGATCTCATAGAACCACTGAATTTACAGAACAATATACACAACTCAGCATTGTTTTACCATTTTCCTCAATATAAGCCAACCAGTATGTAGGATTTGACAACTACAAAGGACCTTAGAGTCTATCTTGAACCAATGAGAATCCATCATTTATCTTGTTACAAGCCCGTAAGAATGGTTTGGTAAAACAGAAAGAAAGAGCCCAGATAAATCCTAACTGATCTACACATACAAAAGTCTGCTGTACAGGGCGCTTGGTGGTTCAGTCATTAAGCGTCTGCCTTCGGCTCAGGTCATGATCCCGGGGTCCTGGGATCAAGTCCCACATCGGGCTCCCTGCTCGGCGGGAAGCCCACTTCTCCCTCTCTCACTCCCCCCCTGCTTGTGTTCCTGCTCTCGCGGTCTCTGTCAAATAAATAAATAAAATCTTTAAAAAAAAAAAAGAAAAGAAAAGAAAACCTATTAAAAAAAAAAAAAAAAGTCTGCTGTACACCTACCATCCCAGTACTGTTAAGTTAGGAAATCCAACAGCAAGCATGCATCCCTAAACTACCTCTTAAACTGGTAGAGCCAGTTCAGAACTGAAGAACCAGAATACGTATTAAATCAAAGAAAAAGAGACTATGTTGAGTAAGCCATGCACAGAAGACTAGTGGCAGGAAAAAGGTGAAAGAAAAAGTAGCCAAGCAGAGCTGAAACAGTGTAAATGCAAAACAGGCTGGGTTGCTGATACCGAAGCTGCTCTAAAGGTTGTACGCCCACTCACCAAGCCAACTGAACAGCAAAGAGATCAGATCCAGCTTCTAGTTTTAAAACTTATTATCAACTAGCCTAATCCAAGTCTAAAATAACATCTTATTTCAAAACAGACACCTATCTCATTGTCTACCTCTAGGTTACCTGTCACAATGTCCAGAGCTCCAGGTAAACGTTAGGGATGGAGAAGATGGGCTGAATAGTGACAACTTGGGTGTTCTGGAGCATTAATATCCAAATACTTCAGACTTAATTTTACTCTAGATTATTTCTGGATGAAAGCCAAGGCCAAAAAATTAGCATGTGAAAACATGTATAAAAAATAGGTAGAGATCTTTTTAAAACTAGCTGACTTTAGAGAACAAATTATTTTCTATTTTAATTTTACATAAAAAACTTTCAAAATGGAACAGGTTTGTATTTCTCATCCAGTCTTAAGTCTGTTCTTTTGTACACCAAGTTCTAAAGTTACCTGCCAAAATCAATTTAAAATGTGATTCCAACTACAAGTTCTAGATTTTATTATGTTACGGAAGCACATTTACTAAATGCTCATTATTTATATGAGGTTCTAAGTACTAGAAGATTAATGTGTTCTCATTAGTGCTCACCACAATCTTCACAAAACAATGAACAGTGATAGATGAACCCCAAAGCCTGTATTTAACAATTCTATCTCTACCACCCAATGGTAGTAACTATTTTATTCCCACATTTATTTAAAAAATGACAGTTCGTCACTATCGTCACTTTAGGGGCTATATGGCTTTAATCTAAAATTAGATCTTTTCCATTTTTATTCATGGTTTTTTATTCCTATAGAGCAACCTCACCCACAATTCTCATTCCTGAGTCCACCTATTTGATGAAGGTAGTTATAAATATGGACTGGAGGAAGGCTAGGAAAAAAATCCTGTGTTGGATTAACTCTGAAGCATTCACTGTGTATTGTTTTTAATCTATTTTCACTGGTCAAAACAAATTTGACTGCACATTTAACATTACTTGTACTGTAATTCTGTGAGAACGTCTTCATAATGAGAAAAAAAACAACACTTAGAGGGTAAAAGGGTATGATGACGGGCGCCTGGGTGGCTCAGATGGTTAAGCGTCTGCCTTCGGCTCGGGTCATGATCCCAGGGTCCTGGGATCGAGTCCCACATCGGGCTCCCTGCTCCTTGGGAGCCTGCTTCTCAGAGCCTCTGCCTCTCTGTCTCTCATGAATAAATAAAATCTTTAAAAAAAAAAAAAAAAAGGGGGTAAAAGGGTATGATGCCTGCATCTTTGTCAAATAGTTTAGAAACAATGTGTATATGTATGCATAAGAATATAGGGCTATGTAGCATAATCAATAACTGTATTTTCAGAATCAGAGTTACACTATCATGTCTTAGTTTAAAAATTGCCTTCGTGGAAGGGTCATCCTCACTTGAAATACTCTCAACAGGTGGCTTTTAGTGTTTTAAACCCTTTAAAAGGACTTCCATGGCTTGGCCTCTTCTATCTCCATCCATTCTTTCAACACCTTGAATGTACCCCAGATTGTCCTACTTCAGGACTTTCAGTGTGTTTCCTTCAGTACCTTCACCTGAACTGCTCTCTGCTCAAAGGATCCATCCTTCACTAAACAAATTCCTACTCATCCTTGAAATCCCAGCTAAAAGCGGTCATGTAAGTTTTTAGTCTTCTCGTAGAAACTACTTCACCAATTCATGAAAAATTTATCAGAGCCACAACTGCCTAACCTCATTATGAAGATCAAAATTATGACTATCAATAGCGTTAACTCCTGAAATGAGCTCTGTCAACCTCTGGCACTTTTGATCACTCATCCCGAAGTTCCTCCTTGGTTTTTTAAGTTTAAGCCACACAAGAACTAAAAACTACTTTTATCTTAAGCAACATTTTCTCCTGAGTTTCAAAATAAAAAAACTCAAAACAAGTAATTAAGAGATCTACAAAAGCTACAAAGTGTCAATTTCCAATATGAAAATTAAGCAACTGGATTAATGACTTATTTCCTGCTGGCAATTTATTTCTAAATTGTTATGCTCCATTTCTCATCTTACACTTAAGATAATTAGTCAATGCCTTAATTTTTTTTTAACTGAAAAACCTAAAAGTACATAATGATGTCAAATGGAAGAAACACAAGATACAAAGTATATTGTATTTTTTGAAAATATAATTAATACATCAATTAAAAATTTCTCATGGATAAATACTCCTCCTTTAGGTAATTTCATACTCCAACAAAGATGTTTCCGTTTCTCAGAAGTCACATAAGTGATCCCTAAGAACTTGGTTTTTTAATCCAAGTTATATTCTGACACCTGGATTTTTAAACCAGTATACAAATCACCACTACACATCTGTAAGTTAATTTCACTATTATCATTTACATTTACTTTTCAGCTATTAGACTTAGTGCTTTAAGTAGCAAATTACCTAAATTATGAACACATATTTTCAAAACAAAATCCAGGTCACAATTACCAAGTATATACAGTGCAGAAAATTAAAAAAAAAAAACAAAACCTAAAGTAGCATAGGATTTCTCTTTCCTAAGGTTCCTATTAAGAACATATACTTCTAAACTACCTTTATTCTGTACATTTAAAATAACATTTGGCTTGACTTAGTCAAAAAATATAAAGACTAAAATTTTTGTAAGACTAACCCTTAATGGACTCAAATTCTAAACCAAGCCCTGAAACCAAGCATTCAAAGAATATCTGAATATTAGTTTAATATTTCTGCATTGTACGATAAGGTTTTCACAAACAATAATTTAAAGTTTTATTTTTATTTTTAATAATGGTAATGGTGTACAACGCAGATAAACCCACAAATTCATACTGTCTTACAAACAGCAGTAATATGAACAATTAATTCAGTTATCTTAGGGGTCTTATTATACACCAATCAGTATCATTAACCTATTCACATTATAATGAAAATATTTCTATCAAAGCTAATGTCTCCCTTTCAGGTTTGTTTTTATTATATGAGCTAAAAAGGAAACAGAGGTAGAATCCCATTTTTCTTATTACTCTGTAAGCCAGTTCCACACATTTTTATGTCACAGAAATATTAATACTGCTTCAGTGAACTAGATAAAAGAATTCTGAAAAATTACATAAACTTTCAGACATCTGTGTTAAACTAAATTAACTATGTGATTTATGAAACTATCGTTCTGTTTACTTACCATATTTGAATGACCATAAAAATGACAGTAAAAAATTTTCAAAGTATTAGTTTATATAGGGGTGATTATAGGAGATTCTGCCATTTCTAGAGAGAAAAAATAGAACTTCTTGGTAATCTGTGCCTGAGTTAAGGGAAACTATAAACTGAAAATGTAAAGACAAAATTCAAAGTGTCTCAAAAATGTCTATAGTTAACTCAGAGTAAAAACCCTTCTAGTCTTCCAATAACAAACTCCATTTAGCAGGGCTTGGGAGGTTCCTTTTAAAATTATACAAATTTACAGGCCATCCTGGCTTAAGCACAGAATAGCCTACTCTAAACATCTCTACTCTTCAAAAAAAAAGTATATAGAAATATATTCACATTTTTAAAAAAAACACCCAAAATATCACCAGTACATTTTATAAAATTAAATGCAAATTTTATTAAGGATTTCAAATTACATATTTCAAATTTCTAAAATGGAATAGAACCATTTTGGAACTGGAGAGATGGCATAGATGAACACTGATATCCCTTGCAATGCCAAATTTATTAAGAAAACAATTCCTCTACAAACCACATCCCTTTATATAACAAGATGAAATAGTATCGGCCCCTTCACTTTGGCAATAGCTATTACCTAAAGGAATGAAAAAAAAAAAAATAGTGGTTCTGCTACTTAAGTTCATTAAAAATGGGATTCTATCTTTAAATTTTTTTAAGTTCAGAAAAGGCTGTGATCAAATGAGCTATGGGTACAAAAACAAAAATCAGCAAAGAATGTCTAATCAAAGCAACCAAAAGCATTTTCAAAATAAAGAGGAAAAACATAAGGTGTTTTCATGGCATTTTTTTCCTACACACTACTGCAACTGGTTAAGGATTTCCAGTAGTTAATTAAAATCTCAGAAGAGGAATGAACAGTATTACACAAATAACAAGATGTGTTCACATTCCAAGATCTTTAAATACTAAATTTTCAAAAAGGAAGCTCTATCACTTCTAAAAACAATGTAATTTTATTAAGAGCAGGAACTCTAGGACATCCTCTAATTATAATCCATTTAGTCCACCCTCACTGTCAAAGCTTTTAAGCTCATCACAAAAAATTAACAGTAATTAGCCTGAGGTATTTTAAATGTGGCTCTACAGACTCAAATTTAATGGCATTTCCCCCCAACTAAAAATGGTCTTCTTCCTATGTTAGTCCCATGATCTCTGTAGTATTTTACTACAATATGGTCATAACTAAAATACCTAAAAACAATCCTTGGACCTTTTCAAAGAGTTGCTCTTCTAACAGCTTCTATCAAGATAGGAGCCACACAAAGATCTGCAAGAATGTTGCCTGACCAGATCCAGAATAGAGGTACTTAAACCTTTGTTTTCCAGTTGAATTATCAAACCCTGGTGTGAATAAAATGCTGAATATCATACTTGTGGTACAAACAGGTCCAAATTTTTGAGCTTTTAATGAGATCGAGAAACATTTCATAAAATCTAACTTAATATGCCTTAACAGATCTGTGAGGTAGTTAGGTAAACAGTACTACCCATTTTAATACATAGTAAACAGAAGCATGGGTAAATGACATACTCATACTTTAAAAGCAGTAAGAATTGGAATGAACCACAGAAGCTTGGGGCCTTCTCTCTAGCTCTAATCAAAGGAAATAAAATTTTAACCTTTTAATGTTTTAAAAAAACATTACATCATTTAAGATTTTGTCTTTCTTTTTTATACTTTCTTAATGAGCAGATGTAGTACCTCTCCCAAAGTTGACACACTTCTCTTCCATAATATGGTCAACTGGGTACAATGCTTAATTCAAGCTAGGCCTCTGCTACTACCTGAATTAGTACAAAATTAAGACATTATCTTGTGAGAACTAAAATTATATTTGACATTTTTATTTTAGGCTGCAAAAACAAAAACAAGCAAACAAACAATAACAAAAAAACTTGAAATAGGCTTGTCAAATGATGTAAATTCATCCTTTCCAGGGAAGCAGAAGGTAGACCCTACCATAAAGAAAAGATGCTTAGTTAATGGAAATTAAATTTAAAAGTACTGTTAAAATAACGAGGCTTAACTTCTGAAAATAGGTTTTATTCACTTCCCTACAATAACCAATAACCACACTATGAGTTAGGTTTCTTTACTATGGTTTCCTTACTAGGTTTCTAACTACGTCACCTAAAATACAAAAATCCATTAATAATCTAAGTTATCAGTTGTGGTCTTACTGGAAATTCTTAACCATATATTTGTCTCAACAAGTTTTGCTTTTGTTTTTTAAATGAGGAATTGTCTTAGTCTAAGTCACTGCATTTCTACAACAAAGTAATGAAAGGCACAGCTAGTGCAAGCAAACGTAAACCCAATTCAACTACCAGCTGAAAAAAATACTTTGGTTCTTCAGGAAAAAAACTAGCAAAGCAAAAAAAAAAAAAAAAAAAAAGTTTAACAGTTCTGTTCATTTTCATAGCTGTAATCTAAAATCTTTGTTACATGATAAAAATTACTCCAGAAGAACCAAACCATGTAGTGATGAATGAACATGCGTGAAAGAATTTGTGCAATCAATAGATCTGGCAGAAAAACTAGAGTTGAAATGATAAGTAGAACAAATTGGTCTTTAAAATTATCAGTTCCTTTCCTTTAAAAAAAATTACTGAGTCTACCAAGAAAATACAAAAACATAAGGCTCTAAGTAAATAATAGTTGTGTTTAGGCTATTACAGTGCAGGTTATCCTCAAGGCCACATACATCCTGCTTCACTGCTGCTTGCACTCTGCTGGGTTTTGATCCTTCTGTTAAAGGAAAACAACAAGTCAATCTATCTTTTTCTACCTGCTTCAGTTAATTTTCAACAGTAATTATCGTATATTATCTCAATGTTCTACCAAAATTTTTGCCAAATTAAAGAAATAGTATAGCAAGGATGGCAAATTATATATTAAAATATTAGCAAGTCACAAAAATCCTAAAATTAAGGCCCAAATTTTACATTGTGGAATGAACTCCATAAAATAACACACTAAACCATAATCTTAAAAAATAACAAAGCAATTTATGTTAGTCATATTACCAATTATTTTTGCCTTTTTATAGATCAATTACAAGTATTCAAACATACTAATTCATACCCTTTAGAATAATTAATTTGATTTTTAACCACCCCTCTCTTACCTGCTCACTAAAGTATCTTCCGGATCTTTTACAGTAATTAGCAAATGAACGAATGCATTTAACAGAAACCAAAAGTTTCAAATGAATCCTGATAATGTACTATGTATTTTCGGGGAGATAAAGGGCTTTACTAACCCTGATATGACAAATACCCAAGAATGACAGATCAGGAGTCTCAAAGAACAGAGGTGGTTGGGAGAACGTAACAAACAATACTGCTTCCCTATTCCCAAACACTGCTGCAATCAGATTATTTAAAAACTGACCTTTGTTTATAAAGCTATCCTTTGGAAGGAAAACCTAAGAACACAAGCAGTTAAGTAATTTCAAATGCTTCTAAGGGGTGCCTGGGTGACTCAGTCAGTTCAATGCCAACTCTTGACTTAGGCTCAGGTCATGATCTTAGGGTCCTGGGATCAAGCCCAGAGTTCTGCCCCGCCCCACCCTGCCTCCCTCCCCCTCAGGCAGTCTAAGGCAGGGAATCTGCTTGAGGACTCCCTGCTCGCTCACTCTCTCTCCCTTTCCCTCTGCCCCCCCCCCCACATCTTTGAAAAATAAAATGCTTCTAAAAAACTGTTAAAAAAAAAAAAAAGCCCAGGGCACCCTGGTGGCGCAGTCGGTTAAGGGTCTGCCTTCGGCTCAGGTCATGATCCGAAGGTCAGGGTCAGGGGTTAAAGCCAGGCATCGGGCTCTGTTCAGTTGGGAGCACACTTCTCCCTCTCCCTCTGCACCACCCCCACCTCGTGCGTGCTCTCCCTCTCAAATAATAAAATCTAAAAAAAAAAAAGCCCAAGACAATGTACACTAAAATAGAATCTTAGGGTTTATTTAGCCTGAAACTAAGTAAAATACAAAGTCAGAACCAAAAATAAAACTTCTCAGGAAATGTGCATTGAAATTTCATGTACTGTTGAAATGCCAGTGGGGATTAAAGTGGACTATACATTCATCTCCAGGCAATAGGATTTATTAAAGAGTTTAATGGACAAAAATAAGCTTTATATTAAGAAACATCAACTCTTATTTAACCTGCCTTAAATTTAATAGAACGCAGCACTAATTTTGCTCACCTTTGAGTCATAGTCTGGATCATTTTCCTCATCTCCTTCTTCTTCCCCTTCCTATATTAAAGTTCAAAATGCATCCATGAAGTAGGTACACAGTAGAAAGAAATGGCTCATAACGTATGGAGAAATTTTAATACAAGTTACTCTATGGGTCAAAAGATTTTCATGATTACAGAGTAGGGTGAAAATGCAATTTAATTGAAAGCTTCTAATATGAAAAATTTCCCAACACAACTTGAGACATCCAGAGAGCTTTTATTGAAAAGATTTACTGCAGCCAACGTTGAAAAAGTTTACTGCAGCTTTTGACTTCTTCAAAGAGCTGATAACCCTGCAGCAGAACAGAATTATTTGAAATAAAAAAAATGTTCTGAGTTTTGCAATTTATTTATTGAAACCTCATACATACATTGTTTGGCTGTAGAATTCTAAAACCGTATTTTTTTCCAAAAGGTTTATATCCCGTATCACAGAATAATGATTATAGCAAAGGAATACATAAGTCACTCAATTTGCTTCTCAATGTGTTAAACAGAATTATTTGCTCATTTGGTAAACATTACCTCATCTGCTTCTTCACCTTCTTCATCATACTAAAAAGGGAAAAAAGGATGAAGTTTGAATGAAGCTAACAAACATTTGAGAATAGCATTAGTTACAGCCATCTTGTCTCCACTAATATCTAAAAAGAGGAAAATACTTTCCTCAAGGCAATTAATTATAAATTAAATGGCTGCGGGAATCAATTCAGGGCCGTTATCTAAATCTGACAATTTTAAAAGTTAAAATAAAGAATACAGTACAATTGTGCGTGTGATCATACAACTATTACTATAAATATTACTTGCCTGTACTTATGCAAACACACAGCACAAAAAGGCCCTAAATCTATTTGCATGACTGACATTTAGCAATAAAGGTAGCCAAAATATTTGAGGGCAGCCTAGTTTTACCTTAATTGTTGCTTAATATTCCTTTGGATAAAAATTCTATGCTTCCTAGTATTTTTAAAAGTAATAAAAAATATCTTAGACATGTTTTGTTTGGTCAAAGACAAGAGCATAATACATCTACAACACTGACCAAACACAGTAAAGCTGCACTAATTCAGAGCAGTCTTCCTATTAGCAGGAAAATAAAAGCTACCAAAGATCCTAAGAAGACATATTTAAAACAATTCAGGAAAGTTATCTATAGAACATCAGTAATTAGCCTTTGAATTATTCTGTTTTTTAAAAAATTACATCTGTTCGTTTAACTGCTCACCAGCTGTGACCATCATACCCTCACCAAATGATCTCACTGCAGGATTAAGATTCACTCACATCATCATCATCATCTTCGATAGCTTCTCCAGTAAAGTATAACACTGATCTTGGGATTATACGCTCACGTAAAAAGTGACCAATTTCAAAGTCTGCAGCAAGGATAGCTTCAGCATCATCATCCTGTTTTGTTTTGTTTTGTTTTTAAGAAAAAAAAAGGCACAAAATTTAATAACTGTTAATTAGGCACATGCAAGACTCTTGGGTTTAAATTCTATGAAACAACATTCAACGTCACTTTTAACTTTCTGTCATTTTAAAATTAGCTTATGTGTGTGATTAAACAGTCATCGATATATACCTTAGGTTTAATAAAAAGAAAGCTACCAAGTCAGTGTACATACTCAGAGAAATTTGGGAAAATAAAAATCAGAACTGGTTATTGCTTAGTTTTTTGACTTAAAATATAAAAGCAACTTTGTTACATGACTTTAATTTTCTTATAAATATTCATTATTGAAAACACCAAATGGAACAATACTAAGAAGGAATCTCAGGACTTATATAATATTAGGCATACGGCACATAATGAAAGAACACGGAGGATCACTCACATTTCCTTAAAGATAGTACAGAAGCACTTTTTTGTATGCATAATGCCAAATGAGATAGAATCCTACTTAATACTAAGTCAATCTAAGATTTCTACTTAATGACAAAGCACAACACAGAAATGGTGCTGACATTTTTCAAAATTCAAATAATCCCTTTAAGTTCCATGATACCAAACAATGAGTAAACATTCCATGAGTATTTATTTTGATTCATCAACATAATCCACTATAATGAAGAGCCAAAAAAACACAAAAGGGGGCAGTGGACTTTGAGGGAAAGACCTGTAATCACAGGTGGAGGTGTTCTAGCTATAACTACTCAAGACTGTTTTCTTACCATAAATATTTGACAATAGAATTTTAAAAAGTCACTTCAACACAAACTCCCAACCCACTCACTGACTTGAAAACAGCATGAAACTCTACTACAGTGTTCTCAAGTAGTTCTACCTAAAATTCAGGTGCTGCTATATAGTCCCCTTTTTTGTCCCACAAACCCTGCTGCAGGGTTGAATCAAACCACTTACCACTCTTTACAGGCAGAAATACTTGCCTTTTACAGATCTGGTCTTAGCCTTAGCCAAAACTATTCCAATTCAAAAGTGTTCAAAACAAACATATCTTCTAATTCCATATGTACAAAACTACTAAACTCTCGGAGTTAAAAAGTTAAAAAATCTGGCCAACAGAAGAGCAGATTCAAAACCTACGTAGCTTACATCCTGCCTGCACAGCATTCCAGGCTGTGCACAGGCACCACTGCAGCTCTTGGCTCATACGGTCACATAACACATGGCCACAATACGAAACCATGTTTCCACTGGAATAACAAATACAGAGTTCTAACCAAAATGTGGTTAGGAGTTTTAGTAAATAAATAGTACAAATGATATATTTAATACATACTAGTTTCAGTAAGAAAACTATCATCTTAAGAGCCTGAATCCCCCCAAAAATAGTTCCAAGCCTCCAAAGAAAAGCCTTTAGCCTCTCAGCATTTCTCAATGGAAGCACTACAGGCATTCTGAATGAAATAATTTCAGATGCATAAAGGTCTTCTCCATGCATTGCAAGCCTCAGAACAAAATTCGAGTAGCAACTATCCAACTCCCCACTTCTGAGAACCAATTCTTTAATTTCATAGTGAACAATTCAACAAATAGATAACAATTTAACTTACCAGATCTCCACTTTCAGGAACTGCAAAATTGAGAAGAGAAATTCAAATGAGTAAGAAATTAAAGAAAGCTTATAATAAAACAACCATTAATACCCAAACTAAAACACTATTTACCTTCAGGAGGGGCAAAAAAATTAAAGAAAGAATCATTGGAAACTGTTTTGGTCACAGTACGAACTGTCCCACGTCCCTTGTGTTTCTGTTTCTTCTTAATGGTTTTCAAAGTGACATTCTTTCCTTTTTTCCAATCTATCTGGCACCTTGCAAAACAAAGGGAAGAATTTATCACAATTATCATACTATGCTTAATTGCTGGAAGAGCAATTAAGTACTGTATTTATTTTTTAAAAAGATTTTATCTTATAGAGAGTGAGCGAGAGAGAGAAGAAGAACAAGAGCACATGCGCGTGAGCAGGGGGAGGAGCAGAAGGGGAAAAAATCTCAAGTAGACTCTGGGCTGGGACCGGAGTTCCATCTCACAACCCTGAGATTATGACCTGAGCCTAAACCAAGAGTCGGAAGCTTAACTGAGCCACCCAAGTGCCCCAAATATTATTTTTAATTACAAATTTTAGAGGGAAAAAATGGCTCACATGCTTTTGATAGCAATATAAAGAGAAAATTTTATTTCTAAACACATTTTTCTATAAATACATTGACAATTAGCAGAAATTCACAATACAATAAATTGAAGTGTGTTCTCCTTTGAAGAAGTGTAATACTATAAGCCAAAGAGAATTCCAGGAAAATAGGTGTGCTCATCTAAGAAAACACTTAATCTGAAATGTTTAGAGATAAACTATGTATCAAGTATACACTAGGAAATACCAAATATCACAAATCACAAGTAAAACAAAAAAGAATATTCTGTGAAAGTAGTAAAATTAAACTCACCCTGTACAACCCATAATTTCTGGCCCATCGAAAGAAAAGGGATCAGAATCATCTGGTTCTGACCTCATCCTATATGTCTTTGTCAACACTTCATTTGTGAAATATTCATTGGGTTCAAAGTGAAATTCTAAGACAAAACTCTTAAAAAAAATAAAATAAAAAAAGTAAACACTAATGAAGTTCCTACATCACATATATTAAAATTCAATCTGTTGATTTTTATAAACACATAAACTTCTAGGTGATAATGCCTTTCCTATTCTGGGAAAGGGTCAGATAAACCCCAAATTATGTTTAAAGGCAAAACAAGACACAAAATAAAACTGAATAAAACTTAGCTCAGCTTACAATTTCTATTTAGTAACATGTTTATAAAATTGGTTAGAACAACTGAATAAACTGACCAAGTACTCTTTCCTCCTTCCATCCTCACAAAGAGGACTTTAAATCATCTTCTAACCCAAATTTGACAGAGGAACTTTACTACACACAATAGAAGAGTGTATAGTCTATAGTAGCTTTGCCCATACTTCACATAACACTGATGGTTTTTGGGAGAAGCTAGTAGCTGATCTTTCATCATGGGGAAGCGGGGGCCCTCTAACATCTTCTGTTTTATGTAATCCCCAGACACATGCCTTTTAAGACAGAGTAAGTATTTAGGGTGCTATTATTTTTTATCTATTTTTATCAAGGACTTACTATATTTCAAAAACAGTTTTATGTTCAGAGGGAGGAAAAGGAATAAATTCTACATCACAATTACCAACATCCAAACATTTATTGCCTACCAACAATTAAAGAGTACCAAGTATGAGTTTTAACTTCTTTCTCACCCATCTCTAGGCTTAGAATATCACCTTTTTAGAAAGTTCCATATATCTATATCTATAAACATCTAATGTTACAGAACTAAAAATATTTCAAAGTTCTTTTACCATGGGCTGGCCAGCATCTGAGAACTTCACTTTAATATCTTTCAAGTGCTTCAAAATAGGTTCATCATGTTCCTGCAAATTAAGAATATTAAAATGAGTATCTAACATGGCATTTTAGGATCAGTGTGCTATTACTGGACAATAAACATTTAGCTGAGACATTTATAGTGAGGCTTTATGTAACACTTATGAACCATAAGGCCTACTCTCCAGATAATGGCTTATACTAAAGCTAGTTTACTTATAAGCTCTACTTATTTCTACTGGCAATGGTAGAAAAAAAATGACTTAACAGAGAATTACATCATCATCAGACTGAATGGGCTGAAGAATATAAAACCAAGTCTAACTCAGGCATGTTTGCTTTAAAAACATTTCCTTTTCCAGCTGCTTCTTGTTCCTTTCATTATGCTAGGTCCTTTCCTACTTTGCCAAAGTAGAAACGCAGTAAGCAGTCATTGTTTTGAGATTTTTTTTTCTTGCCTTTAACTTTCAACGATCACACCATAAGGCAACAAGTACTATAATGCGCACAGTAGTGGCTCAAGTAATGCTTCTGATTAGGACACAAAAAGTTCCCCAGAAAAAGTGACATCTGTGTTGGATTCCCAGAAAAAGTGACAACTTTAAGAGTTAAAGATCTTTATGTTATTCTTTTAAAATGCAAACGTCCCTTGGAATATTTGTTTCAGACTGAAAAGGTCTTTTTGGGTAAGATAAATGAAATTTTAAGTTTCCTCCCTCCAATCTCTACTACCAAGCACTTAAACACAGAAGACATAAGACTATGACAAAACATTGCTCAATGTAACTGTCAAAGGGCCATTTCATTATGTAATTTTTGAAAATGATTTAGAATTTATTACATTCATCAAAGATCCAATTTTCCTTCTACAGGTAACAGGTTTCAAAAGACAGCAATCATTCTATAGAGGTCAATGATGGAGACTAGTCATCCCAGCCATTTAAATTTCAAAGGTTTTTACCCTTTAAAGTAAACTGATGTTTTTATGAGTAAAATTACCTGAACCATATCACTGAGCAAGTCAACGTTCTTAAAAACAGTCAACCAGAATTCAGGAATTCCCTTGGGGTCTTCTTTTTCTTCATCCTTTTTCTCATCTTCAATCTTGGCTTTTTCTTTCAGCTCCTCCTTGATAAATGACAGCATTATGTTACTGAATTCCTAAATCAGACTACTTGATAAGATCTTACCCATCCCCTAACTTATATCCAGCAGTGAAGTACAGAAACCAACAAATCCTCAATCACCAATTGCAACTTTCAATCAACGAAGTTCTAGTCCAATTGTGTAAACACTGCTGTTATACTCATACCAAACTGTACTTCTATAAATATTGCTACTACCATACCCCTCCAAAAGAGAACCACTAAGAGAGAACCTATGAACTATAGGGAAAGTTTTATAGGAAAACATTTTAAAGCTTCAGGAAAAAAAAATAAAATAAATATAAACTTTGCCCAATTCCTTACCCCTTGGTGTTCTTGATCAAAACATTACGTTCTCCTTATCAACCAACATTAAAATAGCAATGCTGGGGAAACAGAGTCATGTAATAGAACACTGTATTTGTGTCACAACCCTGCCATTTATTAATTGTAGCCAAGTCATTAGAAGCCTCCATTCCATCATGTGAAAAACAAGAACAAACCTTTGCAGGTCATCATGAAATTCAAAGGAAAAGTTTATATAATCTATAAAATTTAAATACTAAAAAATGTAAGGGAAAAATGACTTTGGGTACAGATGGTACCAGGGCTAACAGTGGCTCATCTGTTCTGATTATTGTTAACTCACCATGAATCTTACAATAAAATATTTCTAAGGTATAAAAACACTAAATTAAAGTTGGTACCAACCGAAATTTCATCCTCCTCATCCGGTTTCCATTCACATTCTTCTTCCGTAGGTTCATAAATTGCATTAATGATCTCAAATCGCTGAAATGATTAAAATAAAAAAAGCTTGCATAAAAACACTGACATCCAAGCCAGAAACTAATTGTTTCTCATTAAAGATGTGTATAGATTTAATGAATGCATACCACAACTTGAATTGCTACTGACAGTTTTCCCAATTACCTCTAATAACCATTTGCTGAGAGGTCTAAAGACTAAACCACCTGCAAGTTTGTTTATATTTCCAGAGCTTTATTATAATCTCAAATTTTAGATAAAGAAAATAAAACAGTAGAAAGCATTACCTTATCAAATAGAGGCTGATAGAGAACAGCATACTTTCTTTCAAGATCATGAACTTCCTCATAGAATTTGGCTTCTATCTGTGCACATTTAACTTGAAGATTTTTGAGAGCATTCACTCGTCTTTTAACTACCCTAGGCAAGCTGAAAGGTTGGAACGCACCAGTTACACAGCATCACAGTAAACACAAGTCACACTTCTATCATATTGAAAAGTAAAGCATAAAAGTTAGTGAATGATAGGTTTCCTATTTGAAGCAAAAGGTATACTCAAAGTAATTAAAATTCAAGAAACATAAATACATGGACTTCTTGACTATAAAATAGTTCAAAAGTGAACATTTAAACAGATACAGTAAGTTGTGATAAGAAAATGTAAATCATATCAACCCTAAATCTTTCATTATAATCAAGTTCAGCATTAGACTTGTCAGTGCTGGCATTTAAGCTGTAAAACAGTCTATCTTAGGAAGTTAAAAAGTCATGGACTGACCATCCTAACTGAGTTGATTTAAAAAAAAAAGTAGGCATTATCTCACCCACACCAGCTATTTTTAGGGAAAAGGATATTGTATTAGAAAAAAGGATGGTATCCTACACCATTATTTTCGATTTTAGTCTCTATTTAGAATTTATATTTATATTAAAAAAAGAATGTTGTATTTCATGAAGGGATTTTTAATAACAGCTTTGAGATATAATTCACAAATCATACAATTTACTATAGGGTATAATATAGGCCCCCTGAAGTTATGATTCAACTTATGAATCCCCCTACCACCCAAAAAATGTTCACTCAAAATTTATCTAACTTCAGGGATCTGTACAACAGATACAGAATCCAGGTTAGAATTTCCTGCCATAGGCAGATTGCTGTAAATCAAATAATTTTCTTAGTTAACCACTACTTTATAGTTATGATAATCAGAAGTAAAAAATTATCTACAGATAATTTTTTTTTCTTATAATTAAAAGTAAAAAGTTTGTTTTGTCAAGGTAATGAAACAGCATGGGGTGCTGCCCACCCCCACACTGTACCTCAGAAAAATTCAACCCTAGAAACTTCAGAACCAAGAAGAAAACAACTATTTCAGGGACTCACACACACTCACAAGCACCCACATACTACGAGCAACTTCTGAGTTAAGACTAACAACTGTACAGAGTGAACTGCAACCTGGAAAAGGGAGGGAATGGGCAGAATGGGTAGCAGTGAAGACAGGTTCAAAGAAAGCTTTTGAAATTCTGCACTTGCCTTACAACAGTCAGTGTCTGGCTGAGAGCCTACAAGCACTCATTCCTCCACCTCTCCAATCCAGGTACAATGGATTACAACCAAAGGAGACCGCCTCCTCCCCAAAAGCAGCAAAAACAATTGCCTGGAATTGACAGCAAACTGAGTCTGAAGTAACTGGAGCTCTCCTTAGGTTCATTCCAATCCCTTTCTTAAATTCCATTGGGACTGTCACAAACCAGAGCCTGATCTTTATTCTTCCCTCAATAATCATTATTGGGGACTAACTGTTACCAATCAGTGAGCCTGAGCTCTACAGCCAGAGTAACTAAACCCTTCTGGAGTATAAATTTTAATGAAAGAATGAAATATTTATGATCGGAAGCCGTATTATTAGACAAAATAATATAAATATATTTAAAGAGATGAGAGAAGAAACAAGACCAAGAAACCTAAAACAAAGTAGAAATATTAAATATGAAAAATAAAGTAGCTAAAATAAATAAACCAACAAATAGGATAAACAGGATAGGTTTAACTTAAGGAAGTCCATTAACGTTCAAATGCTCTCCAGAAAGGCAGAGGAAAGACAGAAAAATTATGACTTGGATGACGAAAGTAGCAATAGCTGAAAGACAGAAGGGAGGTGGATATCTGAATAAATGAATAATAAATTTCTCAGAGTTAAAGTAATATGGAAATCCTTACTCTAACCCTTGGGTTAATGAGATTCATGAATATCAAAGACCAAAGAAAATTCTACATGTGTTCAATGAAAAACCTACATAGGAAAAGGAATCTGACATCAGGCTTCAAAAGAAAACACCATATACAAGAAGAAACGAACTTTTATTTAAGAACTCTGCACTTACAATTTTATAAGCCAAACTATTCAAATATGAAGACAAAATAAAAATTGTATGAGGCATATCAGGCTTCAGGAAATATGCCAGAGATACTCAATACATTCATTAAAGATCATTTCTGAGGAAGTTAAAAAAAAATAAGAAATTACTATATAAATACAGGTGGCCAAATATCTTGGTAAATCCTACTGTTGCCTTGATGGAAAAAAAGGCGGACTAGAGAACGTGTATTTATAAATAATACAGACATCACTAAATTTAAGAAATCAATATGGGTAAATAAACTTAGGTATTAGGTTATGAGTCCATTTAACATAATAACAAACAACAGAATGCAGTAACTTTGATACCAGCAGAAGACAACTTGATTTATTTAATGGAAAGCAAAAAAACAGAAAAGAAACAAAGTACAATAAATTATAAAATAATAACAATTAAGTCCAAAAACAATACTGCTTTCAAGAAATGCAAAGAGTTTAAAATTACTAATAAAGAAGCAAACTTCCATACTAGAGGTAAGATAAAGAATGGAAAAAGACATGCCAGGTAAATAAAAACCAAAAGAAAGCTACAATAGCTATCTTAATATCAGACAAAACAATTTATAACACCACCACCACCACAAAATACAAAAGAGGACACTTTATACTGGTAAACTGGAGGACACTTTACACTGGTAAACTGGAACAAAAGGACAAGATATATACATCACTAACATATAGCTAATAATACAGCTTCAAAATATATTAATCTATAACCAACAGAATAATAGGGAGAAACAGATTAAGTGGAAATTTCGAACACATTCTTCCCAGAAACTGTTAGATCAAGCAGTCAATCAATAAGCAGAAATAAGAGAACCTGAACAACACAATTAATAAATCTAGGCTACTAATTTCAACATATAGATCTTCACACTTAACTTTCATAGAACATTTAGAAAAACAAATATTAAGACCATAAAAGATAATTTAAAAAAAAATCAAATGAACAAAGCCTCAATTCAAGAAACTGGAGGGGAATGGAGCAAATCCAAATTAAGGGTTCTTAAACTCCAAAGGCCAAAGTCCATTTTTAGAAGAGTTCTACCAACTGTTCAAGGAACAGTTAATTCCTATCTTATACAAATTGCTTTGAAAACACAGGGTGAAAAGTAAAAGCAACCCTGTTTATTCATTAAGCAGCTGAAATCTTGACTCTAAAACCAGGGCATGGAATTACAATCCCATGAAAGTTTCTATATTGTACATACATGCACACATGCATATATATGTATGTGTGTATATATATACACACACACACACACACACAGGCACACATATTCAAGTACATTTCACTAACAAATAAGGACCTTGAATAAGATATTAACTACTTGACTCAACAGTGTAATAATATATGATTAAATTTATTCCAGGAATGCAAGGCTAGTTTAGTATCATGTTTCCAAAAATATTTAATATGTACTTAATAGAGTCGAAGAAAAAGTCAAAAGACCCTCTGAATACATACAGAAAAAAAGGTCATAATAAATCTAAGTAGACACCAAGTTTAATGGCAAGATTTTATATCCATTCCTGGTTAGGACTAGAAATAAGATAAAGATGCTCATGTTTAATGCTAATTGTTTAACACAGTACTGAAAGTCCTGGCCAATGTTATAATGAAATACAAATAAACTTTGTGTGCTGTAATGTGAAAGATTAGAGCTCAAACTGCCATTATTTGCAGACAAGATCTTTTGCCTTTGGGAGAAAAAAAAATTACTGTAGTAAGTGTAGCAAGATTTCTGGATATAAGATCAATAGCAAAAGAAATAAAAAATAAAAATAAATCAATAGCACTCTTCTCTACATCAACAACAGCCAACCTGGAAATACAATAAAAAATAAGATACTATCCACAATAGCAACACAACTAAAGTATACAGGAATTAACCAAGAATAGACTATGAGAAAAACTTCGTAATAAGAGAGAGTATGATTTCAATAAATATAAGGATATGGATGAGACAATTTTACATTAAAAGAAAAATCCCCTATCCATGTTAATCAATAGATTCAATGTAACTCCTATCAAAATTTTAGTGTGGGGGGGCTGTTTTGTTTTGTGAAAACCCCTCTAAACTTACTATCAACCATATGTGGGATAAAGGTCTACATATAATTAGGCCAATCTTAAGAGTGTATTCCATAGGGGATGGGGGACGGGTAGAAGAAAGCAAGTTATTACAGCGAGAAACAAATTAAAGAAAGATTAAATTATCACCCTGCTAGATATTAAGACATACTAAAAAGCCGTATTAAAAAAAGAGTGCTGCTCAAAGACAAACATAGGTGTTTATAAGAAACTGATATGCAATAAAGGTGGTATCACAAATAAATGAGGAAATAATGAACTGTTTAGTTAAGTGTTATAAAAACAAGCTCACTAAAAAAAAAAAAAAAAAAAAAAAAAAAACCCTGATGCATAGCTAAATACAAAGGTGGCCTCAAGAGGGTTTATTAAAGACCTAAAGATGAAAGGTAAAACTAGTCAACAGGAAATGCAGAAGGAACTAGAAAGGACTTCTTAACTTGAAAGAATAAGCCACAGGTCAAAAAACTTAAAACACAAAAATTAAGGACTTCTGTTTAATGGAGAATGCTATGGATAAAATTAATAAAAATGACAATAGATTACTTACAAAGTCTAAAACTGATAAAGAGATTAACACCTTGAATATACAAAAACTCCTGCAAAACAAGACAGTAAACCCCAATAGGAAAATGGACAATGAGAACAATCTAAAAGGCTCACAATCATGAAGAAAACTCAAAACTCATTAGACAACAAAAAGTACAAATAAAACAAAATAAGCCTGCACCTCTTAGATTGGTAAAAACAAAAAACCCATAAAGCTGAATGATGCCAACTGCTAGCAGAGATACAAGGATAAAGGGTGCCTTCATGCACTGGACACAGTCATTCTAGAAAGCAAGCTGAGAAGTACTTAAAGCTTGCATACCCTGTAACTAACAATCCCACCGGTAAGTACATATCCCCCCAAAATTCTTACACTGTTGTTTAAGAGGGCATGCAAAAAGAGGACCATTACAACGGAATTTGTGTTGATGGAGCTTAGAAGCAATCAAGATACCCATCAAAGAAAAAGCATATTAAAAAAAGCATGTAATAAAACATGGCGGACACAAATCACCGTAAGTGACAACAAACATTCAGAAGCTAGAAACTACTGATGAGAGATTACATACAGATAGCAACATGGATGGATCTTAAAAATCATAACAATTATAAGCAGAATAAGATATATGGGCTATTGCAAATGATTTATAGGACCAGTGAAATAAATAAGAAATCTGTATTTCTTCTAATTCTGTGCATTTCTAGCAAATCTCCAAACAAATCTCAGAAATGGTTAAGATCAGTGTACTTTTCCTATGGAGAGGAGTCAAACTTTAAAAGACCCAACTCTAAATTGGTGGTACTCAGCAAAATTTTTAAAATCCTATACTAGATACGAACAGACATTAGCTTTCCACTATTACATATCTAAGTCCTAGATGGTCTTAAAAAGATACACCTGCAATGTTGATTATAGAAGGGCTAAATAAGGACTACAGAAAAGAAGAACTTGTACCTTTCAATGTATCCTGTTGGTGTTTCTACCAGACCATCAAGTCTTTCTTGAAGGGCTGCAAGAATCTGAGGATTTTGCATCATCTGAACAGTCAGCTGACGCGCTTAAAAAAAAAAAAAAAAAAGGGCATCGAAAGAAAGGATTTTATGAAAATATATTATGCTATTTTAATAGGACAATCCAATCATGAAGTTTTCCTGACTAGCCCGTAATTCATTGGTCTGAGTACAGATGGGCAGCAAGCTGAGGAAAATCCACTCTAGGAAAACCTGACGTTCAGGAAAAGTTCAGATTCCTAATGATCTTAACACACGCCATTTCTGAAGACCATTGCCACAACTACTATTAACAATAAATATCCTTTCTCTTCCTACTACTTTGTGTTTCATCCACCTTACATCTTTAAGAAGCTCAAAGCTTCACCCAGATGCCTACCTACGACTCTAACACTTTGAAGGCAGACAATACATTATCGGAAGTACAGTGACGGTTTCGACCCTGGGAAAAAGACTGTGGAGTGAGTAACCTAAATGTTTGTTTGATGTTTATAGTATAGTATGCTTCTGTTTATCAGAATAGAGAAAGTTAATAGTTGAGACAATCAAGGTTGTAACTAAAGCCAAACAAAATGTGGTTGTTAATGATGTCTAAAAATTATACTCAATCCAAAAATCAACTAGATTTAGGCAAAACAAATTATTTTGCTATTATCATCTCCTCGTCAATAGACATTACACAAAAATGACATGAATTTTCCCAGTTATGTTTTTAAAGGTCAATTCCTAATATTAATTTGATTACTGGATGATGTACAGTTATGATAACCAACATGCCTTTAGAAATGTCAATACTGGCCACTAAGGATACTGACCTATGTATCTTTTAAGACAAGGCTGCAAGATGAAAGCTGAAGCTGAAGTTCAGTAGTCTTTTCACAATTAACCTCCATCTGGCTTAACAATGGAAAGCTGAGTCATCTAGTACTTTAATATTCTTAGCCCATACCTATAGGGCATAACCTAAAGCAGTACAAGCCCCCCTACCATCGCTACCTCCCCCTTTATAATTATTTGCTAAAGAAAACTATGAGTGATTTTTGTTTACATTTAATAAATGTCTTTTTTGTCATTTGGTTGGGAAGGATTAAAAAAAGGTTGAAATACACAACTAAATGTTTTCTACATATGAAATACTGAATATTTCCAGTAACTCTAAGTTGTTTAGAACTACCACCAAAAACAACTCCCACCAACACCTGTAACATTTCTAAATTCAGACAAAACTCATGGGCAGCTGTTTGACAGTTATGCCATGTCACTCCAGCATTAGAAGGCATAGAGTAACTTCGGTTGGGTCACTAACTATATTCATACCTTCCTCCCTTATTACTACTCTATCTCCATCTCCCTCTTCCCCTCCTTTCTTCCCCCCACCCCGAACATACACAAACTGTTACTGAACTAGAAGTATGGGCCACATGGGTAAAGTGTCTAGACAAGGATCCAAAAGGGAACAGTATTTGTTACTACCCTCTAGAAGACATGTGCCAGCAATCACTGGCTCCTGAAGTAATTTAAAGTAATACCTTTGATTTTTGTTTCTTCACCCGTTTCTTCTTCTTCTACTTCTTCAACATCATCCAAATCTTGATCAAGTTCAGACTGTTCTTTGCTACAATATCATAGTATCACACCAAGGTTCAAATGTACCAATTACCAAAAAATAAATAAAAAATTATAAAAAACTTCAATTCATTTTCTAGGTTAATATGCCTCTTTCAAAAATATGAAATAGGAAATTCCAAAGGTAATTCAGTTTTCTTTCTAACTTCATATGTAAACAAGCACAAACTGGAAGTACATAAAATTTCATTTAAAAGCACATGGTCAAATATAAAATTTATATTTTAAGCTCTTTTTTCCCCCAAGATTTTATTTTTAAGTAATCTCTAAACCCAATATGGGGCTCAAACTAACAACCCCAAGATCAAGAGTTGCACGCTCCACTGACTGAGCCAACAGGGGCCCCTCTATTCCAAGCTTTAAAAATGTGGTTTGACAGTGTTGGTTCCAGGAACGTGAGGTCAGGAAGTATGTGCTCTCTACCCAATATCCACTGCTTTCACTCTTCTTAGTAACAGCACCCTGATTTTATATGAGATGGCAATACACCAAGCTTTTAAAAATCTACATTTCCCAGCCTACCTTTTAGCTAGGTGTGGTTATGTAACTCTGGGCGGTGAGTTAAAAAAGCAAAATGAATAGAATTTTGAGTAAGCCTCCTTTATAGGACAGTAGACAGCTGGGAGGCCTTTTTGATCTTGCTCCCTTCATAGAATAGGGATGTGATGACTAGAGTTCCAAAAGCCATGCTGGACCAGGAGGCATCCTAAAGAATGAAAGTCAACAGAATGAAGGAGTTTGGAAGAACAAGGATCCTGGATCCCTGATGGCTATGGGGCAATCACATCAGCCTGTACTCACTATCTTTGGACTTTCCTCCTTTTTCTTTACTTCATAGTGGAGATGGGCAAAAAGTTAAGAAGACCTGAGTCTACTTCATACTTAAAGCAAAGCCAGGAGGATGGCACCATTGAAAGGAAAAAAGTAGTAAGATAACATTCTCCCCATTTCATCCTAAAAATCTAGTTTTTGCACATGAAATTACAACGAGAATTAAAAAGGAAAATAAGGTTATCTAAGTCAACATATAGGTCTTCATATAATTCCTTGTGTGATTTTACATTTTAGTATTTGGTTTACAGATTTAGTCACATTTATGTTTAGAAACAGCATCTGAAGTATTAACTTTCATACAGAGACAAATACTATCTAATTTTCATATAAGAACAACTACAGAAAAGGTCAACTGTATTCTGCCAGCAAAATTTATGTTCCTGTAAACTAAGGAGAAAAAAACTCAGCCTTCCCATCAGAAACAATAGATCGTTTCTGAAATTATCTTTGATTTCATATAAACTTAAGCATACTTAGATTTAAGGGCCATTAACTAAAGATCACATAGCACAGCTATTCGTCCAGTGTGATTTTAATCATTTAATGAACATCTACATCTTAAGGCTTTAAAACAGGGGTCCACAGACTATGTCACATAGTCAAATACAGCCCAGTATTTTTGTAAATAAAACTTTATTGGAACACAGCCACGTAAGTTTATGTACTGTCTATGGCTGCTTTCACACTACAACAGCAGAGTTGAGTAACTGCAACAGAGACTATATGGCCCAAAGTGCCTAAAATATTTATAATCAGGTCATTTATACAGAAAGTCTGCTGACTCCTGCTTTAAGGAACAAGAATCCTCCGTCCCTCCCACCCTCCTAGGGCTGACAGCCATCTAAAATTAAATAAAGGGATGGTGGGGAATCAAGCGGTCACAACCAATTTATTCTTTTATTTTTTTTAAGTTTAAAACAAAATGAAGTTGCAAGGTTAAGATGGCAGATTGCACATACTCCTCTGATCTTAATCCTTCCCAAATCTTTACTAAAATTACGATAAAAGGGTTTTTTAAACAGACAAACATTAAAGGACAGGAAGACAAGAGCACAACAGCAACGTCACTGAGAACTGAAATTGAACAGTCGGAAAAGATGAAAACTAGACCAAACACAGACTCAAAAAGGACACTTCTGGAATTAGGGCTGAGGGGATGAAATTGGAGAAAATAGGGAGGACTAAAGAAAAACTGATAAAGCAGTTAAATCCCCAGATTCTTTCCCTCAATCCAGCAGCACAGCAGTTTCTTCTTTGGAAAGGGTTAAACTAAGAGCTCAGACTGTAAGACCACAGATACAGCCAAGAGTCTCTCAGATATAGGACTGTATCATGCTAGAATGTTGAATGTAGAGACCCTTCCCTGGTCACCTTTTCCCAATTTGGATTCCACAACACTGAAAGCCAGATCTTTACCCAGATACTCTTCCTTGGGGTATCTGACCAGCCCAGAAGAAAACATCATTCTGACAATGGGGATTCTCAAAATAAACAACCACTTTGATGACCTTACATTACAATCTAAATTAAAAGCCTCCCTCCACCCCACAACACTCAAATTTTCTAATCAACTTTTTTCTTAAACATCTCTCAACTGCATGTTCTCCCCCACCCCAATCTTAGTGAGCAGACAACCAAGTATTACCTCCTATTTGAGAGAATGCTTTTACATGGAAATGAAAACAAATAGGGGAAAGAAAAATTTAAGAGCAAACACACAGGGGAAAAAACATCCAGAGAAAAGATATTACGATCCAGAGAAAAGACATTACAATCAATGAAATAGGAACAAGATGCTATAAAAAACAGGAACAGAGAATAGACACTCCTGAAAACTATACAACAGAAATTTAGAAACTCAATACAAGAGCTGAAAGATAAAATTTCTTCAGCTTTGCCCAAAAAGAAGAGCAAAGAGATAAAGATGGAAAATAAGACAAAAGATAATTAGAAGAACAAGTTCAACATATAACATAATAGGAGGTCCAGAAAGAGAAAACAGAAATAAGACACTCAACAAACTAAGTCCAGAATACTCCCCAGAACTGAAAGCCATCGAGTTGCCAGACTGAAAGGGCCCACCACTGAATGCCTAACACAAGAAATTTAAAAAATACATATAAACAATGTGAAAATTTCAGAACTCTGAAGCCAGAGTGCTTCCAGAAATATTTGTTTAAAACAAGTGTCACATACAATGATCAAGAATTATAATGACTCTGAACTTCAACACAGCAATATTGGAAGCCAGGTGGTAATGGAGCAATGCCTTCAAAATTCTGAAGAAAGAGGATTCCCAAATGAGAATTCTACACTCAACCTATCAAACATAAGGATAGAATTGTCATTTTCAATCATTTATCTCAAAATAATGTTTCCCTTGTACTCTTCCAAGAAAGTATTAAAGAACCAAAAAAGAAAATTACATGGGATACAGCAAATAGCAAACCCAAGAGAAGCAGCAAAAAGGAAACCCCAGGAAGATAATAAAATAGAACCACAATGATAGCTATATAACCAAGGTTAAGCAATCCAGATTGGAGCAGTAATAAAGGAGGCAATCACTTTGAAAGCCATTATCACTAAAATACCTGCTGCCATTCTTTTTAAGCATGGAATAATTAGTCAAATTCTTATATGTACTTGAATGTGATGCCCTTGTGCTAAATTTTCCTGCCTTCCCACCTCCATGCTCTGCTGCCTACAACTTGTGGATGGTCGTATCGTACCCCTAAATCCATGTCCAAGTGTTGTTTTAACCTAACCCTAAGTTGTGTGAAATCATAAGCAACGAACAATGCAGCTCACCCATTCTCCCTTACCGTATTTCTGCAAAACATCCATCCACACCAGAACCCTGCCAGAAGTCAACTTCATTAAACTGGTGTTTCTAGAGTGTATGACCTTGCCCAATAAATTCTTCAGGAAAGTTGCAATTAGACTGTGACCCAGATAATCTTTTTGTTTCTTTTTTTTCCCTACCTTGGAGACTTCAACTGATAGTGGTAATATTGCTTTTCTTTTTAAACACAGCTAAGTTTGTGACTGCTATTCAGATTTTCAAAATTAAACACTGATTAACAATGTGTAGGTGTTAAAACTCTAAAAAAAAAAACAAAAGGAATGCTTTAGACAAATGCCAAGACAGTGCTTACACGTCTGGAGAGGAAAGGTGGAGGATGCAATGAGAAGAGGGACACTGGGCTTCTAAAAGTAATGTTTTACTTTTAAAAACTCATAAATTATAAGTATCCTATTACTCTTTAAACTCTACATATAAATTTCATATACTTTTTATCTTGTATGTGTGATGCCGTAATATGAAGTAGTAATTACCATACATGTATGGTAAAAATGAGTTCTGCAAATATTTGATTCATTACTGTGCTCAGCACATTCCTAAGAATAAACACTGGCAAATGGTTTATTGTATTTAAGACAATGATTATATATACTATATTTTATCTTGGGTACACTGTACCCAACTATTGTAACAGCAGGTACTAAGCATCAGTCTTTACCATACATTTTTATATTATTACTACTATTAATGACATCACAGTACAAAGTGAAGCCAAATCTCTGGGAAAAGAAAAAAACAAACAAAAAAACCAACTATCTAGCACTTACTTGTCAATGTCTGCCATGTTGTAAGAACTCCAAATATCTATGGAGAGAAATGTCAGTGTTAACAAAATATACATATATAATGTATTTAAAACCATTAAAAATATTTGATGCCCAAACCCTTTAAATCAGTACCACATTGAGAATCACCACACGGAGGAATGTATACCCCCATTAAAAACACATCAGTGTTAAGAAGAAAAATCGTGGCACATATATATGGACTTTCATACTAGCCCCCAAAGTAATTTTTCAGAGGATACTGCTAAAAATAAGCAAGTTATTACTAGGCTGTTAGAATCTACCATGTAAGGACATTTTCATAATAGCACTGCTGGTAAAGAATCTGATGTATGCTAGTATCACAGAAAAGGAACAATACAAGAGTTATTCAAACTCCTTTAACAACTACAAATGGTCAACTTTTGCTTAAATTTTTAGACTACTTAGTACCTCACAGAACCCACTTCATTTTTACCAGTATTAATTCTTACCAAATTCATGTTAAAAAGCCAAAATCTGCCACCATTATGTCCCTGGAGATCTTTCCAAAAAGTTTAATAATCCTACCAAATGCCAGTCCTTTAAGCAACTTAGTGACAGTTTTAAAGCTCTGGGTTCCAATCTGTATCAAGTAAACCTTCCCCATCTCTTCAAATGTACCTCATGTCTTATCACTGATAAGGACCACACCCCCAGACTACCCTGGATAAGCTGTCATATTGTCAATAAACTCTTGGTTACCCGACATCAATACTGTTAGAACTGATCTGGAGAATATCCTAAATTCTTTCCCGCTATAGATTAGTATTGACTTAGACAATACTGCTTTTAGAAAAAGAAAACTGAAGGTAAAACGTGTTATATTCAGGCAGGAAAATGACTAATGCCACATGTAATGAATGCATGGACTACCAAAAAAAATAATCTAAATCAAGCTTAGGATCCCACATTAAAATCAAGTTTTTATCTCTTAGTAATTAAAACCACAGACTTTTAATAACTCTCAGAATGCTACAAGATATGATTCCTCATATCAACATGTTTTATATGATTATTACTTAAATAGTTAAGAAGAGTTACTGATTTCAGCAGTCAAGTGCTAATATGTGGAGTATTATTACTGATCTAACATCCAACCTTTCAACAAACTGTGAAAAAAATATTTCTTCCTAATAATGTAGCCTATTCTACTTTAAATATTTTTTTGCTTTAAATAATTTCTAATAGCACTAATAAATTTCTCTAGTGATGCTGGGTAATTTACAAAATTAACAAAATACTTAAACAATTATGAAGAAATACTTTCAAAAATAAAAATACTGAATCTTAATCATCAAAGAAATCCAAGTAGAATTCTAGTTTGTCTATCAAATCAGCAAGGTTCTTCTTTTAATGCAGGGAAGACGGTGGTGAACATGCATTCTTAAATACGGCTTGTGTTCCTATAAACTATTTTCTCTCTGGAGAGTAATTTGGCCATAGTAATATCAAAAACCTTAAATATGTATATCTCCAGCTTTAGTTATTCACTTGTGAGGCTCTAACATGAAAAAAAGTATTATGAATCTAAAGGCTGTGCTTTTCATGTTTGCCTAGAAGGTTCTTCCAAAATTCAGTTAACATAACCTTTGGCTCTTAGCTCAAAGTTTTACTTTCTCAGAGAGGCTTCTCCAACCTGTACATTCTGGCTAAATAAGATTTCTTGGTTATACACACCTATAAAGCCCTATTTCTTTCCATCGTAAGATGTCTCAAGTTTGTAGTTACAAATTAGTGTGATTATTTGACTAAGATCTATCTTTCCCAACTAATCACAGCACAAGATTCATATTACAGGGATTATATGAGCTTTTGCCAATTGCTGCATTGCATCCTTCAGGGTAATAAATAAAGCTTATATAGAGAGCAGCTAGAGTTACTTATCCATCAAAAATAAATTCAGTATTAACATGGAATGTGCATACAATGAAATGCTTTGCAGTCAAAAATGAAGCAGATATGAAAAAGCACAGGGCTTATGGCAAAATCCAATTTGGACAGAATACATATATATTCTGCCACATCTTTGCATCATCCTTCATATACATATATGAACATGCATGCTCATGCACATACTTTACGAATAAGACATTTCTGTACAGATATAACAGAAACCTAACAGAAGTCACCTCTAAGAAAAGACTGGGAGAAATGAGAACTTACATTTCATTCTGCATTATTTGGCTTTCCCATATACAAGTACATTTTGCTAACGTTTTGGAACTTGCTCGGTTGCATACACAGTCTGGTAAGTCCAGCAATTATCAAAAATATAAAACAACCCCCCAAAACTTCTAAAGTCAGATTTTTGTAACATTTTAACATGTACTCAGAAGAATGGCTACACTGCTACCTTCCCTGTCCATTTCATGGGGTCACATTTAGAATTCAAACTCTTAAAATTCTTTTGATTCTTTATTAAAGATGATTCAAGACAGAACAGGATGGCATTTACTTCTTCAGAGATACCTTCTCCAATCTGCCCTGCCCACTCTAGCTAAATTAGATTTCTTGGTTATACACACTTCCGTTTTTTAAAGCAGGCCTAATTTTGTAGTCAGATCATTTGGGTTGACACCAGCTTTGTAAAAATCTAGCTCACACAAACAACTTCTGGTCTTATTCACCATCTACAAAAAATACAAAAAAACTGCTTCTTCATTGGATTGCTCTTAAGACGCAAATTCATAAAAAACTTACTTGTGTTTGATAAGTACTGAACATTCTAATAAACAAGCTTTTTAGTTCTGTCTGTTTTTAATTATCTTAGCACAGGGTCAATATTTCTGCAAAATAATTAGCTGAGATGACTGTTAAAATGTATAGACTAACCAGTAAATGTGCCATGGTAACGTTAAGATGTTAACATTAAGGAAAACTGGGTAAGGGGCACATGGGAACTCTCCAGGAGTATCTCTACAACTTTTCTATAAATCTAAAATTACAAATTCATTTAAAAGAGAAAGAGATTAATTCCCATGCCCAGATTCTGAAACAAGAGGTCTGAGAGAGTGGACCCAAAAATCTCCATTCTAAACAAGAAACCCAGCCCCTGAGGCAGGTGGTGCTCAGACAATCAGATCACACTGAGAAAACACAGGTTTCAGTTAATACCTCCCTTAGTTTTCTGTTTTTGTTTTTTACTGCACTCAATGTTAAATAAAATCAATGAGAATTTTTATTTATCAGACATGAAATTGCTTTCTAAGAGATATGAAGAATTTCCATTTCTGGTAGTGACAAGCTAAATTATGCAAACCAACTCTGCATGAAATAATTCCAAGTCCAAAATAAATATTTGCTAAGATCTTAAAAGCAAGGTTTTAACTACCGAGGTAAAATCAAAAGCCCCGGACCTATCCAAGATGGGAAATCTTTATAGCAACCCTCCACATTAAGCAGGAACCCCCAAGTGCTATAGTCTCAGGGATGATAAACCAGTTCTCTTGGACAAATAAACTAGAATCACTTACCACTGTCGGCCCAAAACCTCAAGCCGTGAGCTTAAAGTGGTCTGCCTGATAGTGTTCCTAAGCACCTACATATCCAAATGTGAAAGGCACCTTCATCCTAGACCTCAAATAATTTATACAAGTAGTTTTCAAGAGCAATAAGGGCAACAGAAAAAATACAACAAAAGGGGCGCCTGGGTGGCTCAGTCGTTAAGCGTCTGCCTTTGGCTCAGGTCATGATCCCAGGTTCCTGGGATGGAGCCCTGCATCGGGCTCCCTGCATCGGGCTCCCTGCTCCGCAGGAGGCCTGCTTTTCCCTCTCCCATTCCCCCTGCTTGTGTTCCCTCTCTCGCTATCTCTCTCTGTCAAATAAATAAAATCTTAAAAAAAAAAAAAAAGAATACAACAAAAACCTGTCCCAAAGACTTAAATATTGTCAAAAGGACTGTAAACTTACAAACATTGACAAATGACAACCATGCTTACTGAGTTTGAAAACACTGTGTCTGCAGAAGCATCTGCAAAGAACAGCCATCTATTAAAGGTGATACAGCAAATTTAGCAAAGAATTAAGTAGAACTTCGAGAAATAAAAATAATGTAAATCAAACAAATGGGCAGGTTTATCAGCAGACTAAACACAGCTGGAAAGATAATTAAGGGAGGGATACAAGCTTAGAAGAAATCTTCCAAAATATGGCAGAGACTAAAGGACAGAAAACACTAATGTTAAAAGATATTTGAGGATACAATAGAGTCTAACAAAGATTCAATACAAGTTCTTGGAGTTAGAGGAGAGAATGCACAAAATATTTGAAAAAAAATCAAAAGCTAAGAATTTTCCAGAACTGATGGAAGATATCCCTACAAATCCCACCAGAACTGATGGAGTCAGCCCTACAAATCCCAATCAGAATAAATAAAAAAGAAACGTACACTTAGATATATCAGTGAAAAGGCAAGACATTAAAGACAAAGAAGTCACCTCAAAATCACAGAGAAAAGACTCAGGTTAAAGCCACAAAAGACACACACAGCTATCTTCTCTTCAATAGACACCAAAAGACAAGAGAGTCTTCAATATGCTGAAAATAGCCAAGGATCTTAGAATATTATACCCAATTAAAACATTTTCTAAGAACGAATATGAAACAGGTATTTTCTGGAAAAAACGCCTCCAGCACTCTAATAAATTCTGTTAAGTATATTCTTCAGGCAGAAGGCAAGTGATCCCAAATGGAAGAACTAATTTCCAAGAAGAAATGAGGGGCAAAAAGGGTAACTGCATATATCTAAATAAACATTTTTAAGTATCACCACTGTGTAGTGTGTTAAAAAATTAAAACTACCACAACATTAAGTCAACGGTGAAGGTAAATCAACTAAAGGCTCCCACTAAAAAGTGTCAGGCAGGATTTAAGAAAATCCAACTACATCCCATTTATAAGAAATATATCTATAACATAAGGACATATAGTTTCCAAGTAAAATATAGCCCTAACCAAAAGAAAGCTGGTATCACTGTATTAACATCAAAAAATAAAGTTTAAGGAAAAGCGTTACTAGAAATAAAAAGGTCACTCTATAATAAAAGAGTGAATTCATTACCCAGTATATGTAATGTGCAGAAGATCTCAATTCAAAGACATGATTCATAATGTGACTGAAGGCAAATCTTAACCTGAGAACTTGTACACAAAAAGAAATCTTCCACTGAAGAAGTGGAAACAAGTCACTGAATTAAACCACAAACGGATTATATTTTGTGGTCTTGTAGTTAGATGTCCAGACATGTGTTATCAAAAGCTTCCTACCATTCCAGAAAACCTGACTCTGAATAAATTCCCCTGAGAACTAATGAGAAGAAAGCTAACATTTATGAAGCCTACTCAGTAAGGGACACCATTATAGGCTTTCCTCCTACCTACAGATAAGATACTAAGCAACTTGCTCAGCAACACACAAAAGGTAAGAACCTAGTAATTAAAATCTGACTTCCAAAACCCATGTGGAGTCCACTATCATCCCAAAAACCAAAGTACCTGTTCTATCAGCCTACTGTTACACAGATTATACAATAATACACTTGTTGATATTCCTTTACATAAAATGACTTCATGGGGAAACAACCAATCATTAAAAATTACAAATGTTTTAAAGCAAGAGTTCAAGGGAACCAATAATAACAAAGATAAGATTTCCCTTTACCTGAGACCTCAAATCTCCCTCCAAATTAAGCAAATCTATTTTTAAGACACTGCTCTTCTGTTAATCACGTTTTCATTGGTCCAGGGGCTCAATGCTTTATTTGGCTCCAACACAACCTCATAGTTAGAATATCCTATTCTTTAGGCTCACTTTTTCAATTCTGGAGTGTCAATAGCCAACTTAGAACTGACTTCTTAGAGTCCCAAGCAAAATGGACTCCTATTTAAGAACACTACATACCTTCTAGTCCAAGGGAGCTCATTATCTAGATTATCATCTGATCCAACGGCACATAAACATACCTGGGTTGGAGTGAAAATCCGGTGAAAATTCACCCAGCAGTAACAAACAAAACCAATTTATTCACATGAGGGGGAGGGGAATTACACACACACACACCAGACAAAAAGCTTAGGAGCCCTCACTCAACTATACGTAAACAAATTCCATCTCAGAAGAAGACTCCCTGACCATAAATACTGCTGCTTTTCTTGGAACACAGTGGAACCCAACCAAGTGTGCTTCTGAATTCCAAGCTGACGTACAGCCTAACAGTTTAAATCAAGGGAACTACCGGTGGCTGGAGATAGACACTGGGGAGGGTATGTGCTATGGTGAGCGCTGTGAATTGGGTAAGACTGTTGAATCACAGACCTGTACCTCTGAAACAAATAATACATTATATGTTAAAAAAAAAAAAAAAGATAGTAGGAAGGGGAAAATGAAGGGGGGGAATCGGAGGGGAAGACGAACCATGAAAGACCTATGGACTCTTGAGAAACAAACCGAAGGTTCTAGAGGGGAGGGAGGTGGGAGAATGGGCTAGCCTGGTGATGGGTATTAAAGTGGGCACTTACTGAATGGAGCACTGGGTGTTATACTCAAACAATGACTCATGGAAGACTACATCAAAAACTAATGATGTGATGTAAGGTGATTAACGTAACAACATTAAAAAAAAAAAAGTTAATGAAAAAGTTTTCCCAGGGCCACAAAATGTGACTTAAGAGCTACATACCTAAACAATGTAAATTCAGATTTCTTTCACCAGAGGTACAGAGACTTTCAAATCTCCAACATTAAAAAAATGTTTTTAGCATATAGTTAAAAAAAAAAAATACAAAAGCCTCATCGTAAGTCATCATTGCTCAGTTACTGGAGAAGTCCTTTAACTGCTCTGTATTTCAGTTTCCACACTAAAATGCTGATACTACCTACTTCTAGGAGCATTAAATTAGTTAATAACAGAGTAATTTGTGCTCTTACATTATTTACTCCTGTTGTGTTCTCCTATACCCTCTTTATCTTAGAAAATAAGTCTAATTAATTAAATGTAATTAATAGGCTCTTCAAAATTACAACCCCCTTTTCCCAATAAAAATTAAAAGGTACAAAATTTCTGAACAAAAATGTATCAAACCATGTAGTGTAAAAGGCAGAGTTGGTAACCAAAAGTACAGAGGCCACTTTGGATGGCAAGTGCAGTAATGTGATCTAGTGGTCTGGTATCAATGTACTAAACAACTTACAAGGATGGGTGAAAGCAACAACGCTCACCTTTCTAAACCCTACTCTGCCTAACAAGGACTTCTTATTCAGATGAAATCAGTATGAAATGGCACTTAAAATCACCATTAAACAGGTCCTTCATGTAAAGAATCTTATAAATACTACTCGGTCCCCCGCTTTTTCTTTATAGCATTCACCACAATTTAACATTTTATATCTAGCTAACCAATATGCTTGTTTTGCTCTTGTTATGTCCAAATAGATGCCAAAATATTTACTCAAAAAATCAAATAAGAACACAAATAATTAGAGGTTTGATTAGACTTGAGGATCTGAATGGACTGATCTCGTCAGTTTTGAAAACTGATCAGGATTCATCCTCTCTAATCTTATTTCCATTAACATTTCACATTTACAACCTATCAAAAAATGAGCAAAGACGTAGTATTTGATTTTTGTTTCTTCATCCTTTGAAGTCAAACAGATTTTGCCTCTTTTAGCCCCTTTTCCTACAAAAGGGCTGTTTTTAATATAATTTGGGGGGTTTAGAATCCAGTTAGTAACCTGGAGACAATATGGGCAAGCTGAGTAATAAAATGACCAATAGCATTTTGGATTAAATTAATTCTGGTACAAGTGTTGGGTTTGGGTTGTTTTTTAAATCTCTAAAGGACAAGAACAGTCATATGCCACATTTAGCATTAGCTTCGTATTTTTGTCAATAGGCCCAATATCAAAAATAGGTACTTTGCAACAGATAAAATTTACAGATATTTCAAACTGGTATGAAATTTTTAAAAGTTGTATTTATCAAATTAACGTAACAGTGACCTGATATAATCTATGAAGTCAAGGTTTCATGACCAATGTTTGATTCTATCTATCCTCCAAAGGACCAGTCTTCTTAGAAGTAAATTGCATTTTAGATTTGGACCATTAATTTGAACTCTTAATTTTTTTTAATTTTTATTTAATTTGAACAACTTCCAAAAAGCATGAGACTTATACCAGATCATCACTGGAAACCTTATTTACCTCAACAATTTAAAACAAGTTATCCTATATAGAAGATTTTCCCCTTATCCAAAGGTAATGTGTATTACTTCCTAAGTACAGAAGTGTTAATGTAGGTTGACAAGAAAATAGGGCTTAAATATTAATTTTAAAAGATATTTTGAGGCTACCTATTTCCAAAAACAGCCAATTCCATTTTACAGCTCTTCTGAAACCAGGCAGACAGTGTTAGGAGATTTTAAAGGGCAGTCCTTACAGAACTAGTTACTCATCATTTTTAAGACAGTGATGATTTAATATAGGGGCTCCTTGAGGACGTTACGTGCTGGGTTCATTCTTCTGTACTCTGAAAGCCTACATGTCCCAAATAGGACCGCATTCCCCGGCTCCCTTCTCTGCCTCCTTTTGTGAGTAGTAGGGGCATTGACAAGACAACAGGCTACAAACTTGGCCCATTAAGTGTACATTAATGCCTCATTTCCACCCAGACTTCCTCCACCCAGCCCCCATTCATCTTAAAAACATAACAACTAGTTAAGTAACCTATTCTGGGAACTTCAATAAAGGAACTAATTTTTAAGAATGTGAAAGAAGTCCTAACAGAATTAAAGACATTGCAGGCCAAATCGTTTATTTTCATCTTAGAACCGTTTACAGGATTAGATTAATTAGGATCAATTCTCCCCAAATAATGAAATCCTGGTCAAGACACCCATCTAAATTCTAACTGTACTGGAGGTACACAAAAAAATCATGTGTTAGTAACAGCTAACAAGACCCCTTTACAAGCGCTGCTTTAAAATCCTAGCAGTGAGAGGCCATGCTTAATCACCTATCTCCTAACATTCATCCTTTCCTCTGGTACCAATAAAAAGATTTAAGACCAAAGAGAAGCAGGTAGGAGTTTGAAAGCCAAGGCTAGACTTATTTACTCACTATTAATTTCCAAATCCCACCATCCCTACAACTCTCAGTGAAGCGAGGACAACCCAGACCTCGGTCTCGTCAAGCCCAGGCGGCGGCCACGTGTCTAGGGAAGCCGCCGGGGTTTCCCCTCCCAGCCCGGCGCCGCCTCCAGTGGGCGGAGAGCCCAGGAGCCTCGCAGCCTCCCCGCCCCCTCCAGGCCTCGTCCCTACACATCCCCTCCCTCCCATCGGAATTCGCAGCCTCCGCCGTTCTCTCCATCCCCCAGCGGCCTCCCTCCGGGAATTATTTTTGAGGAAGCGGGGGCGAAAAGGAAGCGGTGGGCTGCGCACTCGAACCCGGCCCGCACCCCGGGCGCCCTAAGGAGACAGCCGCTATGGACCGGGAGGCGAAACCGCGGCCTCCCTCCCGTCCGCGCGGAGAAGCCGGTGGGGCTCAGGGAACCTCGGCGCACACCAGCGGGGCCCCCGGGCCTCGCAGGCCGCACCGACCCCCCGCGTCCCCTCAGCCGTTCCCGAGTAAAGCGCCAGCCAATCCCGGAGGCCCTCTCAGGCTACGGGGACGAAACTCCGCGGACGGCTCAGGCTCCGGCCTCACTGGACGACCCGGGAGGCCCCGGAGGCCAGCGGCCCCCACTCTCATTTCCCCGTCCTTTCCCTCCGCGCAGGCCGCCTGACCGACTCTACGTTCCCCTTTCCCTTTCAGACCCCCATCCGTTACCGGTGGCTAGCACGGGGAGCCAGGCGGTCGGAGCTGCGCAGGCAGTGACTCAGGGCGGCGGCGGGAGGAGCAGGAGGCGGCGCCGCGAGCAGATGGCGCTAAAAAAGACCCGAGAGCCCGCCGCTCGCGCTCATATACAATTAGCGTCAGCACGTAGGGCCCGCTCCGCCGCCCCCCCAGGCCTCGCCGTCTCCTAGCAACGCGAGCGGGAGGCGGGCCCAGGACGGGTTGCCTAGCAACAGAACTGTCCTTCTTCCCCGAAGACCTCCACACCCTCCGCGCAGTGCTTGGGGTCCTAGGGTTCCCGCCTTCGCCCTCTGCTACGCGCCGCGCCATCTCTTTTCTCGCCGCTGCACATGAAAAGAAATCTCTTTTCTCCCCGCTGCACATGAAGGTTCTCGGGAAGCTCCCTGACCCGCTCGCCTCGCCCCTGGCCCACCTCGTCCTCCTCGGCCTGGTGCAGGGAGGCGTGAGGGCGGGGTGGGGCAGCTACCGCTTGTCCCTATCCCGGCCTAATTCCTTCAACTCCCCGGTCCCCGGTAACCATTTTCCCTCCCCGCCCGTATTTTCCCCTAAGAACAACAGTTCTTTCCTCCTGACCACCTTGGCGGCGTCTTCTGCAGGTTTTGCGTCTCCTAACTTGGCGGGTCTCAGGGGCTTCCGGGCTGCCTCCTCATCCCTACCCCTCCATCCTTTTACCTAACGTGCGATCTCTCATTTCTACTTCAGTTCTTTTGATGGATGAAAATGGCAATGTTTGTTTATTCTCTGAATGCTTTATAATGAGGACACTGTTGTTTCATCTTGCTGAAAAAATAAATTTTGTGTAAATCCTCAGGCCTGTGAAACATCATGGCTATTTTTCAACTGATGCTGGATCGACTGATGTTAACTCTTAAAACAGTGGTCCTCAAAGTGTGGTCCCCAGACCCTTTAAAGGGGGAAGTCGAAAGTATTTCCATAAGAATACTAAAACGTTATTTGCCTTTTGCATTCTCATTCTCTCACAAGTGTACAGTGGAGTTTTCCGGAGACTACATGACATGTGATACGGAAACATTGAAAAAGGAAGCAGATAATAAAATCCAGTCATCTGCAGTTAAACCAGACATTAAGGAGATTTGCAAAAACGTAAGACAATGCCACTCTACTTAATTTTTTTTGTTTTGGAAAGTTACTTTTCATATAAAAGATTCTTTTATGTTAATATTTAATTGATTTATTGTTTTTAGATGATTTATTGTTTTAGATACTTTTAAAATTTCTTAATTTCTGATATGATAAATATCAGTACCTAGAATGCACAGGATAGTTCTCTGGTGTCCCTAAGTTTTAGAGTGTAAAGGGGTCTTGAGACCAAAAAGTTTGAGAACCTCTTCTCTACATGCTCATTCCTTTAAATTTCAAACTGCCTGGAGTCATTGTAATGCTCACGTTTAACAACTGTATTCCATTTTAAAGGATCTAGATTTTCTTCTTGCATCCCCAACCTCGTTAAAATTGTTGCCTTTCCCATTCTAAGCTACAGATGCCTCAGTGTACCCACTCATTTTGGTTCTTCATATGTGATTCTTTTGTTTTTTTTTTTTTTAACCTACTGTCTGTATTCGACAATGATGTGAAGTTAACAAGTAATTATAATAATATCAGTAATAACTCCTCATGAAGAATCCACAAGACATAAAGTAGGTAGACCAGTGCCCAAAATGTACATACACTTGGCACTAATTTCAATGGAAACCTCAAGATTATTTTATTCTAATTAAAGCTATGCACAATGCGAGGTAATTAGCATACTAGAAGTGACCTAAATTACTTTCACCTCCTTTCTTTAAATCTTTGCGGTTGTAGAACTTCTGAGATCAAATTGAGAAGTTAGCCTTCATGATGATTTCTATCCCACTCCAGGAAGCCTCATCAATTTGAGTCACTGGTCTAAGACTCCTAATTTCTGATGCTTCAACCCTCACCCCCATATTTAAGGGCTTATTACCAGTTTATATTCTTTCCCCTTTTCCTCAGCCTCCTCCTTCAGCTCCTTCCTCCAGCTTTCTCCTTCCCTTCTTCCAGTGTATCTTAGCCAATCTAAGAAATGAAACACTAGTAAATTGCTAATAATGCATGTCATTTAATATAACCTTTTAAACCATCGTTTGTAAATCTAAAACTCTACCATTTAAGTCAAGGGAAGGTCATTTACACATTCATTTGGGATAGTCCCAAATACATGTTGGGAACAACTTAAGACACTGGAAATACAACATTGAATAAGAAAAACAAGTTTCTTGGTATTACTGAACTTATGTTTTAGTGAGGTAAGTCATGTGACAGACAGTAATGAAATAATTTTTTTTTTAAGATTTTATTTATTTATTTTAGAGAGAACCGGAGCAAGTGGGGGAGTGGCGCATAGGGAGAGGAAGAGGATCTCAAGCAGACTCCACACTGAGCCCAGAGCCTGATGTGGGGCTGAGATCATGACCCGAGCCGAAACCAAGAGTCAGATGCTTAACTGACTGAGCCACCCAGGTGCCCCTGAAATAATTTTAGATATAAATAAGTAAAAGAGCTATGAAGAAAATAAAATGAGACAAAGGGGTAGAAGGTGACTGACCTGAAGATACCATTGAGTTTTTCACATTGATTCCTCTTAGACCCTCAAAACGCATAATGCAGTTAATCAGCTAATTTAATTACAATAAATGGTGGTCCTGGTCACTGATCATGAGCCATGCTAAACATTCAGTTAAAGTTCCTTTTTTCTTCATCTCCCCCCTTATCTTCATTTGGTTGATATTTAAGGCATTGTAGCCTAGTGGTTAAGAAGTGCAGCTTTGGAGTCAAACGGCCCAATTTTCATCCCAATTTTGTTGTGAACGTTTAAACAACATGTAAGTTGCTTAACATGATACCTGACATAGAATTAACACCCAATAAAAGTTAAACATTATAAACTTCTTACTGAGGGTTTGTTTTGTTTTTGTTTTATTTAAAGGTTAAGGGAATTCCCCTGAAGTCTTCTAATAGTATCTGACACTATTTTTGTGAAATATTTTATCAACAGTTATCTTGTCACAAATTTTAAATCATGTTTTCCTGAGCTGAAATAATCCACACCAATTACTACAGAAGTACATTCCACATTTCTAAATATTGGATACAGACACTATAGAAATCAACCAGACAAATCGATGACAGAGATGATTTCTTAAATGTGTTTATGTCTGTATTTGAACCCCTAAGTAGTGGAAAAGTGCATAGGCTTGAAAGTCAGACAGGCATAGATTCATCCCAACATTCTGTGACCTTGCAAAAGTACTTACACAGTCTGACCCTTAATGCTTCTCCATCTGTAAAATGCATTAATAATTCTAATAAAATCAGCCTCTTCATTAGCATGAAATAGAGAAATATATGTAAGTCCCCAGAGCAATGACTTGTACTTTAAGTACTCAATAAATATTTATTTTCACCCATCTCAATTAATCAGCATGTAAAATGTCTAATGGCACCAATAATAATTATCATGTAAAAACTGCACAAGATACATTTAAATAATTGTTATCTTAGTTTTGAATCTGGATAGTTTTATTTTTTCCTTTTTCCCCCAAATTATATAAATGAAACATAAAATCAAAATTCCAGTGGGAAATTTTTGACAAGTTGCCTTAAATTTCTCTCTACATCTAAAAACAGATTAATGGATTTTCATCTGAAAATATCTTTATTTTGCTATCATTTTTAATTGAAATTTATGTTAAAATGATCATAGACTCATACAGTTGTACAAAATAACACAGAAAGATCTGTGTAAATTTTACCCCGTTTACCACAATGGTAACAACAATTCACAATCTTAATTCAAATGCCCCCAGTTTCACTTGGACCCACTTGTGTGTGTGTGTTTAGTTTATACAGTGTTAGCATGTGTGTGTGTATCTGTCACCACAGGCAAGATACACAGGCTCCCCTTTTATGTTGTCCTTTGATAATAGTTTTTATTTTCTAATTTGCATGACAAATATGATTCTGCCTTGCCAGATTTTCCTTCTTTTTTCCTGCTTCACAAATAGACAACTTAGGCAGAAAATAGTCCATTCCTTTGTGTGGGTCTTAAATAGCTCTTACCTTAACTATTTGCAATAATAGCTTTGCAATTGGTCTCCCTAATAATGACCTCTTATTCCTCTCTGATCTGTATTGCCAAAGTTATGGTTCTAAATACAAGTCCAGGGATGCCTGGGTGGCTCAGTTGGTTAAGCATCTGCCTTCGTCTCAAGTCATGATCTCAGGGTCCTGGGATCGAGTCCCGCCTTGGGCTCCTTGCTCAGCAAGAAGCCTGCTTCTCCCTCTGCCTGCCACTCCCCCTGCTTGTGCTCTCTCTCTCTCTGACAAATAAAGTCTTAAATAAATAAATAAATAAATTCCAATCAAATCTACTGTCCTAAAACCTGCAATGGCTCTTTGATGTCACATGACAAAATAACGCCTTACAAAGTCCATCTTAATCTGAATTCATCCTATTTTTCTAGCCATACCTCCCACTATCCACTGTCATGAACCCCATACATTTTGACTTTGAACTACTCACCAGGCCCACAACACACCAAGTATTTTTATACCTTCTGCTCCACCCTTCAGCTTTTCTTTCAAAATCAAGCCCAAGTTTTTATCTTTCCTGGAGAATCTTCCCTAACTCACCAAGGCAGATGTGGTTGCATATTCTTGTCTGCTTTCTGAAACATTTTATGTATACATGTGTGTTCCCATGTTTCCTTCTCCCCGAACACACACTACACTGGATTATTAGTTACTACAGGCAGTGTCCTCGTTTTTGTATACTCCTGGCTTGGATAATGACTAGCAGGGCAAGGACATTCAATAAATATTTGTTTGATAGAATGAAGTGAAAGGAAAGAAGCAAAGAAGAAAGCTAGTGAGGGAGGGAGAAAGGAAAGAAAAAAGTCATTGAAAACAAACTGGAAGTCATAACACTTTATTAAGTGATCCTTTTTTGAAGATAATTGCATCAATTCTACATTTGTCTATGTGAGAAAATTTGACAATCTACTCTATGCAAGAAGATTTTTGGATATGGTTTAGATCTTGTTTGGATATTTGTTTAGATATTATTTTTCCTCATCTGTGAAGCAACTTATTGGTAAAAATAAATATTGAAATCTGAGATCATAATAAATAAGGAAAATAAATTATATGGTATTATTTGGAGACAATTGCAGTGTCCATTATTGGGAGAATAGTGAAATGTGGTGGATGCATATCAGAATATTATGCAGCAGAATGTCAAATGTAATATGGCAACAGGGATAGATCTGTAAAATGCAGTGCTTGCAAAATAAAACCACAATTAGATATTATTACACACCTATTAGAATTGCTCAAATTAAAACAAAACAAAACACCTGGCTGATGGTACAATATATTGGTAAAGATGTAGAACAGCAAGAATTCTCATTCATTGTTGATCTGAATACAAAATGGTACAGTCATTTTGGAAGATAGTTTGGCAGTTCCTTTTAAAGTTAAATATACACTTACTGTATGACCCAGCAGTGTCGCTCCAGGCTATTTACCCAAGTGAACTGGAAAGTTATGTTCACACACACACACACACACACACACACACATACAAACACACACACCTGGAGGTGAACATCTATGACAACTTATTCCTAATTACCAAAAACTGTAAGCAATGAAGATATTGTCCACAGGTGAATAGATAAATAAACAATGTACAATGGAATACTACGCAGAAATAAGAAGGAACAAGCTACTAATATACTCAACAACATGGATGAATCTCAAATACATTTTTGCCAAGTGAAAGAAACCATAATCAAAAGGCTATATATTATATAATTTCATTTCTATGACATATGGGAGAGGCAACATTAAAGGGATAGAAGACACATCAGTGCTTGCCAGGGGTTCAGGAGGGGTGAAGACTTGACTCCAAAGGTGCTGCAGAGGAAGAGACTTTTTAGGGTACTAGAACTGTTCTATACTCTATCAGTAGTGAATACTTACAGACTTTATACATTTCTCAGTAGTGAATACTTAGACTTTATACATTTCTCAAAATCATTTATTGTATTCACATTTTAAAAAGTCAACCAGGGGCGCCTGGGTGGCTCAGTAATTAAGCGTCTGCCTTTGGCTCGGGTCATGGTCCCAGGATCCTGGGATCGAGCCCCGCTTCAGGCTCCCTGCTTGGAGGGAAGCCTGCTTCTCCCTCTCCCATTCCCCCTGCTTGTGTTCCCTCTCACACTGTCTCTTTCTCTCTGTCAAATAAATAAATAAAATCTTAAAAAAAAAAAGTCAACCAGGATGTTGAGGGATCCTAGGATGGAATTCAGTCTGATAAATTAATCTAATTGTATTACAAATATATAATATAACCCCATTAGAGGTATAGGTAAAAAAGGAACTTATTTTAGAAAACAGTATTTTGACTAAATACTATAAGGCTAAAGGCAAAAGCAGCTATACATAAACCCTGTATTCTATTTGGTAAATTTGTTTCTCATAGAGGTAAGTATTAGAAGTTCTAAAACTAATCTGTCTGTATACTAGGTATTTGTATTCACTTGCCAGGGCTGCCATAACAAAGTACCAAACTGGGTGGCTTAAGCAACAGAAATTTACTGTCTCACAGTTTGGGAGACTAGAAGTCTGAAATCAAGATTTTGGTAGAGTTGGTCCCTTCTGGGTGCTATGAGGAAAGGATCTGTTCCAGGCCTTTCTCTTTGGCTTGTAGATGGCCTTCTTTGACCAAGATCTTCATATTGTCTTCTCTCTATGCGTGTGTTCGTGTCCAAATTCCCCCTTTTTATAAGGACACCAGTCAAATTGGATGAGGGCTCATTCTAATGACCTCATTTTACCTTGCTTTCCTCTTACCTCTGTAAAGACTATCTCCAAATAAGGTCACATTATGAGGTACTAGGGGCTAGGACTTCAACATATGAACTTTGGGAGGGCACAATTTAATATGCAGTACCAGGGTCAAACAAATAAGTAAATAATTGTAGATAATGGGAGCAGATCTCTCATTATCAGAGGGAAAAAATCACAAATAAGCAAGGAGAGAAGGCTAAAATGAGCCCTGCAGTACTGGATTGGGGCTAGAAATATCAATATGAATTCATGTTTATAGATAGATGATAGATAGATGATGATGATAGATAGATAGATAGATAGATAGATAGATAGATAGATAGATGTGTGCATACATAGGTTTAGTATATATACATATATTTCCTAGCTCTGTCCATTGAGAGGGCCTAGAAGTAGTGACATTCTAGTAAAATAAGCATGCCCATCACCCAGATTTTGATTTCTAATTACCATTTTTCCAAGAGAAGGAGATACAGCTGATTCTAGGGCTGGAGGAGGGAAAATACAAGGTAAGTCTAGAACATCTTATATTATTATACGTTTGAATAAACGTAAAAGTGATGGGGGCATATCACAAGGACACAGAAGTCAATCTGAAAGAGCTCCCAATGGCCCCCAATGGCCAAAGCTGGAATAATTCAGTAGCAAAATAATGATAGGATTGGATTATAACCCAAGGAATAAAATAAATATCCATGAGTCCATATTGATATAAAAATTATTGAGTGTGGAGGCGCCTGGGTGGCTCAGTGGGTTAAGCATCTGAGTTTTGATTTCAGCTCAGGTCATGATCTCAGGGTTGTGAGATCGAGCCCTACATGGGGCTCTGCGCTGGCTGTGGAGCCTGGTTAAGATTCTCTCTCTCCCTCCCCTTCTGCCATACCCTCCCTTCAAAAAAAAATTATTGGAGGCAAAATAAATAGTGGAGAAGGGACAAATCCTCCTCATAGAAGAATCCAAAGAATATGTGTAGATATTCCCCACTCCAGGAGGTGAAGGTTACTTCCCTCCCCCTTGGCTGAGGATTGGATTTAATGATTCACTTCCAAAGAAGAGTAAGGAAAGGGAAAAATATTAGCTTTATAGTAGAGAAACCTGACAAATATCACTTTAACTAAAATGATCAAGGTTAACATCATCAGTTATAAGTCATGTTAATATCAAGTACTCCCTGATAGGATGAAGCAGGAATTAATATTAAATAGATATATATTAAACACATTATAATGGGGGGGTAGAAGGGAATAAAATGTAGTATAGAAGTAAAAGGGAATCAATTTATTGACCTAGAAAGGCCTTATCTGGGAGTTAGGAGGAGTTACAAGATAAGTTTTAAAAAGAAAAAAGAAACAAAAAAATAAGACGTGGAATGTGGCTATGCATCTTTTGCCAATACTAGACATTCAATATCTTTCATTTCTCAATATTTTATCTCTGCAGAATCAAACTGTGATTCATATTTTGAAAAGTTAGTTCTTGAAGCTAGAAGAAGCAAAGAGCAGTAAAATTAGATTTTCGTCAGTTGTAGCAGAGTAAATTTGAACAACTGCAGGACACTGGAGATAAAATATGGAAATAAATTAAGGAAAAATCAAGTCAACAGTAACAATAATAGTAATCGCTAACCTTTACTGAGTGTCTTCTATGTGCCCCATACTGTTCTGTAAAGATTTACAACTCTTAGCTCATTTAATCCTCACAACAACCCTACAAGATACCACTCTATCTATCCCTATGTTCTAGATGAGGAAATTCAGGTCCAGAGACATCCAGGATCTGTCCCAAGGCCACACAGCCCTTAAGTGGCAGGGTCTGGATTTACATCTGCAGAGCCTGGCACCAGAGTCCAAGCCTGTAATTGCCTCTTTTCTAGTTAAATGCATAAGATGTCCCAGAATTCAAGGAATTCACTCTGAAAGAAACAGACAAGTAGCCAAGCAGCTACAATTCAATTTTAAGTGCTAATAATAGAGAAGTAGGTACCAGAAAAGATGTCACAGAAGTGACATCTGAAACCAAATCTTGAAGGGGAGGTAAGAATTTGCTGTGTGATAAGAGCAGGACAGTTATTTCTGGCAAGAGAACGACCATGTCGAAGATGTTTTGGTCTAGTTGTTCAAAGTCATTTGAGAAATACAGTTATGGAATACAAAAGCACTCAAACAATGACTTCCACCTTTGAGCATGGATTTCATATACAGAAAAACTCCAGCCAAGTCGTGTAATGTGTTGGTACCAAGTATTTGTCCATTCAATTTGGGCCTATCAGTCTCACATACTTCAGGTGTCAAACTGAACCTCTATTTAACTCCAGAAACGAGACTTCTTAGTAATGAAGAAGGTGCATTTACATAGTCTCAAGCATCAAGGTTGTATTCTTTACAGGTCATGAACCAGATTAAATCTAATTTCCAACATCTTATAAAACAATCTCTTTTAAAAGCAGTTTTGAAAAATAGGTCACAAAAATCCAAGAGAGAGTAACAAACAGTCGGGGCTGAGGCAGCAGACACTATGGTTCCATATGTGTTGGGCATTGTTCTCCGTTGCCTTCATGCTTTAGCTCATTTATCTCTCACAACAGCCCTGTGAGGTAGCTACTTATTAGCACTATTTTATAGATGAGGTCACTGAGATACAGAGAGGGTAAGTAACTTCGGCAAAGTTGCAATTAATCTGGTAACTGGTAGAGCCAGGATTCAATAAAATCCGGTATTTCCAGCCTGAATAGAAAAGAGGGATGCTATCTGGTTCTTGAATCCATTTCTTAATACAACAAATGGTCTAGTATGACCAGATCAGTGGTCACCAACTCGAACATCCGCCGTTGCCAGGCCAGGGATGGATCGTGTGAAGTCAACCAGGAGTGGAAGGGACTGTGCGCAACAGGAGCCCAGAGGCAGCTACTCCTCGGCTCCAGCCAGTTGTTGCCCCACGGCTTTGGTATTATCAGATTTTCCAACTGGTCCAGAGAAACCGACTTTCATATGAAATCTGCCAATGTGGGAGCAGGAGTGCACAAACTGAGTTTAGTTCTGCACATTCTGTGTTTGAGATAGCTGATGGCTCCGGCAGTTAGGAATTCAAATGGGTAGTTCAGGAGAATCGTGTGGGAGGCAAGTATGGATTTAGAAATCTTCAACACAAGGCACGCAGATGCAGATGCCCATGGAAAAGGTAGATAAGAGGACCAGGAACTCCAGCATTTAAAAAGTTGGCAGAAGATAAAGGGTCAGCAAGAAAGACCTGTAGTAGGAGGAATGGCAGAGGAGACTAGTATCTGAGATGCCAAAGGAGGAAGGGCAATCAGGCAATATCTCTCAATCTAATCTTGTCAAGAGTCAGTGTACTGATTTCCTTCGGTAGAAGGTATCTCAGACATCAGTAAGAAGAGATACTATTACTAAGTTCAAAGAATAATTTTTTAAGGCCCAAGTGGGCTATGACTTTCTTGTATCAAAAATTAGCGCTAGAGGAGCATCCCAGCACTTTCCTACTGCGGACCACTTCGATGGCTCTAATTTAAAAGGCAGAGTATTTTACCTCCATTTTTTCCCCCAATTTCTGTGATATTTTGTTAGTGTACTAATTATAGTTCTGTTTCTTTGGGTATTCTTTCTTTGTATCCGGTATGCTCTTAAGACATTTTGAAACTTCTGAAATGCCAGATTTCAGCAGAACCACCAATAACAAAAACTGTGATTTTGTGGGAAAGCAATACCCATTTAGATTTAACAATTACATAAAAGCATTTTTCACACTTACAAGTTAAAACTTGGTTCACACATCACAAATTATTTATAACTTTGCTCAGACATAATTTTACAGTGAATTTAGGACCCCTTTGTCTATGAACAAAGAAAGTAAAGGAACCTGTCTACTTGGGTTTCCAGGGAGGCAGTAAATAAAACCCATTTTCCCTGCCTGAGTTAGAACCAATTGAAAGAGAGATGGAAGAGGCAAGCAAGTGGACATCAAAATAGTTCCCTTCTTACAGAGAAGGTAGGCTGGAGAACATAGTTTTATATCTGCAGCAGATGGCTGGCTCTGCTCATACTTCACCTCCGACTAACACAGGCCTCCCTGGCAGTCACAGGCCCTTCCACACCTTTAGCAAGGCAGAATGCAGACCTGGCATGACAAGTTCTGAAGAAAATGGAGCCCAAGAGGGGACTGGGCTTGGCTTGCCCAGTACTTCCTCCCAGACTCCCCAGTCAGATAGATCACTCCTTCTGCCCTGGGGATAAACAATCCAGAGGAAAGAGCAAAGCAAGTTTTTCTGGTGGAGGTTCTTCCACACTGAAGCCTGAGGCCAGAGAAATGGAAGCCACTCATAATACTCCCTACTGCCTTACCTCCTTTCAAGGTCATCCTACAAAGCATCTCCTGTTATCCTCACACAGCTAGCAAATGACTAAACCTGGACCCAGAGCATATGATTTCAGAACAGCGACCTTCATATACCCTGGGAGGCTATGCCTCAGAGGTCTGTGGTTAAAAGGAATAATCCTGTTTAAATTCATTGGGTGGGCAGTTAGGGAAGAGACAATAATGAAATAGCCCAAAAAGGCACTGTGCGGGGATTCAGAAGACCTCAAATATGGTTGCAACAATGTTACCAACTGGTTGCTTGGCCATGGTCAAGTCACTACATTCTTTATAAGCTTAGATTCTTCATCTGTAAAACCAGTTCAGCAAGTCCTGCCTTTCTACCAACCTGGAGGATCAAATAAGGTATCTCATAAAAATATTTTAAACAAGCATCATGCTATGTTAAAAGATATAGTAGTAACTTGGGATAAAGTTATTATTTCAATAATATTACATAGAATAGGAAAACCAGACTGTTTTTCTGAATGTTTACATTTGAAAAGCAGATGCTGTAGAGGCAGGCAGAGGTAGATTTAAATCCCAGAGTCCTCTATACACTAACTGAGTAAACCTGGACAAGTAATTTAATCTTTCTGAATCTTGAAGGGGATCAGAATATGCTACCCCCAAATACTCCACTTTGACAAAGGGATTATTTTGAGTAAAAGGCAATTGAAAGCAAAGCCAACAGATGCAGGAAGAGTTCCCTGCCCTTCCCTGATTGCCTAAAATCCAGGATATAAATTTCCCTTTGAGGAAGGTGCCCCTCCTGCATCAATGAGAGGAGAATGGCTCCTATCATCAAAGATAGGGAGCTAATACCAAGATGAGTTTGCATAAACAGACCTTACTAAAATAGCCCTTATCATCCATTATTTTCCCTACATATTTCCCCACAATTTATCATCCCTTGAAGCCAAAATTCTCTTCCCTTAGTTAAGAAGGGCATAAAAGTTCCCAAGTATAACTGCTTCCTTGAGAGTTTTGCTGTAAACTCCTGTGCATGTAAATATTAATAAAAATTGTCTGCATATTCACCTGTTAATCTGTCTTTTTCTAGTTTAATTCACAGGCCACCATGTGCTGAACCTAAGAGAGTAAAGTTTTTCCTCCCCGACAAAAGTTTTGCCTCTTCGTCTGCATATATGAATGCTTATATCCTTTTTACCTAATAGGGTTTTGTGAGGGCTATATAAAGGGCCTATCACACAATTTACTCGGTAAGTGTTAGTTTTCTTCCTTTTTTCTTGTTCTAATCTAAAGATGGACCTTACCTACAACAAGCTTTATCTTTTAATCTAGTGAATTTTATATATATAAATCATTTACCTGAACTGTTAAAAAATTCACTTTTTGAGTAGTTTTTTTTTAAATGTTGGATTGATGCGCTAATTAAATAAACACGATTCCATGATTCAGCATTGTAGAAGAAATTAGCAGCCATCCTTGATACTCCTAAGTAGTTTTCTTGAGTATCTGAATTTTAAAATATTAGTTCTTATCAAAATAATTTACCTGTGTAGCAAGAAGTCTGCTTCTATTAGTTTCTAGCATCAGCACATAAATATACATTCGTCATTAATTTAGTTACTCAATTAGCAAAGCTTTATTAAGCAATTGCTATGTCTAGATGTTGGATTTTGTAATGTTGAGAACATGATGTTATGATCTAGTTGGGGATATAGCCCAAATAAACATAATAAAAGGAAGACTATACTATAACAAGGAACAATAATCTGTGAAAGTTGCATAACCTAATGCCTTGATTCTCTCATCTGTAAAATGGAAATAAAAACTTTTGATCCCACAGGACTGTTAAAATCATTGTATAAGATAACAAAGCTGAAATTAGAAGAATGATCCCCACACTCACAGCCCAGTCAGCCTGGGAAGGAAAATATCCCTTGGTGGAGACTATTATTTACCCACTAAAATTCATTCTCCTTTCCTTTCTAGGTACATGGCTGCCCTCCTAGACTAAATTCCTTAGCCTTCTGCACAAGATGAGACATAGTAAGAGACACAGGAAGACCAAGACAGAGAGAGAGAGAGAGAGAGAGAGAGAGAGAGAGAAAGAGAGAGAGGAGAGACAGAGAGACTCCAGATCCAATAGTTCCTTTCTGGATAACTGGACAAAAAAGTAAAGAGGAGGATCTAGAATTCATTCTGATGGGAAACCCCACACGGTAACAGATGTGGAGTGTGCACACATATTCTGGCTGTCCTTTAGAACTTGGGTTGCTGGGTGATTCTCTGGGGAGACCACTATAGACGGAATGTTTGTGTCCCTTTGGAATTTGTATGTTGAAACCTAACCCCTAATGTGATGGTATTTGGAGGTGGGGCTTTTGGGAGGTGATTAGGTCATGAGGATGGAGCTCTCATGGATGAGATCAATGCCTTTATAAAAGTGACTCCAGAGAGATCCCTCACCCCCTCTGCCATGTGAGGACACAGAAATAAAATGGCAGCCTATGAAGCAGGAAGCTAGTTCTCATCAGACACCGAATCTGGTGGCACCCTCTCTTGGACTTCTCAGTCTCCAGAACTGTGGGAAATGAATGTTTGTTGTTGAAGCCAAATGGCCTATGGCATTTTTGTTATAGCAGCCTAAACTGACTAAGACAGCCACCAACCCAACCTGCAGACATACGCACAGTTCTGTAGGACTTGGAGTGACAAAGGCTACCATGGGCAGCCCGAAGCAATGCCTGAATGCTACTCTGTAGGAAATAAGTCAAACTCAGGGGAAGGATTAAGGATGCTGGGACAGGTTGTGTGGATAAAGAAAGAGTATGCAGATAGATAAACCTAAGAAAAGGGAAACCAGGGGCGCCTGGGTGGCTCAGTTGGTTAAGCAACTGCCTTCGGCTCAGGTCATGATCCCGGGGTCCTGGGATCGAGTCCCACGTCGGACTCCTTGCTCAGCGGGGAGCCTGCTTCTCCCTCTCCCACTCCCCCTGCTTGTGTTCCCTCTCTCACTATGTCTCTCTCTGTCAAATAAATAAATAAAATCTTTTAAAAAAAAGAAAAGGGAAACCAGGTGAGTAACCAGAGATACCTATAGAGTCTAGAGCTGCCTCATCCAATGCAGCAGCTACTACTTCAGGTAGCTACTGAGCACCAAAATGTGGCTAGGCTGAATTAAGATGTGCTTTAAATGTGAAAATACACATCAGATTCCAAAGGCAACACAAAGAAAGAACTGAAGATGCTTCATTAATATTTTTGAATGCTAATTACATGTTGAAATGATAATATTTTGGCTATATTGGGTTGAATAAATGTATTATTCTGTATTACCTGTTTCTTTTTACTTTTTAAAATGTGACTACTAAAAACTTTAAAATCATGTTTGTGGCTTGCATTGTGTTTCTCTTGGGCAGTACTGCACTAGACTGTGGGTCGGCAAATTTTAGTTCACAGGCCAAACCTAGCCCAAACCCTATTTTTGTAAATAAAGTTTTATTGGAACACAGCCAAGTCTATTTGTTTGCGTAACATTTATGGCTGTTTTCCCTGCAACAGCAGGGTTGAGTTGTTGCAAAAGAGGCAAACTCTTCAAAGCCTAAACTATTTACTCTATGGCCATTTACAGAAAAAGTTCCCCAACCTCTGTTCTAGACTATGGGAAAAGTTTTATTTAGCATACAGTTTAAAATTATTTTCTCTTGACTCCTATAATTTCTTTTAGTAACGCCAACTTTAACTAAAACCTGAAACAACTATATAGGCTGCGATGGAATGTAGGGAAAAAATAAAGCCGAGACCATAGAAAACGTGATTCCCATCCCCTATTCATCTTTCTGCAGACATTTGTGCAGAGGCAGCTGTACCCTATCAAGGAATTTTAGGTGGAGACCAAGATCAAAGTGTGTGTGTGTGTGTGTGTGTGCGCGCGCGTCCCCAGATGGTGTGAGTCCTGTTTGAACTGAAAATGATAGGGAGTGACCCCATGCTGACAGAGTTCAAAAGAAAAACCTCAAACGCAAACTTTTCTGTTCTTTATAGTAGGGGCCTCAGCGTGGTGAGTAATCGGGGGCGGGGGGGGCAGATGTGCTCTTTGCTAGCATTACCCACCATACACAGTGCACAATAGTACACCGATGCAACACCTGGTTAAAGGGCGGAGCAACGAGCGTCTGTAACCCTGGTTCCGCCGCTAACTAGCAATCCTGCTCAAGGTCCGTGAAGATGAACTGAAATCATGCTTGAGTGCTGTGCACGGGGCCTGGCACATATCAAACATTTAGAAGCTTATCACTGTTTTATAAACAAAATACAGGTCAATTTAGAGAGACAGTAGAAATCATCTTAATTTTAAAAAGTGGTAAGAGTTTTAGAGAAAACTGGAAAGGCAATAAGGAGAAAATACAATTTGGTTTTTGTTCCTAAATTCTATCTGACTTAAATTAAATGAGGCTGTTTAATAAGAAATGGTTTCTTTGCTAATAGCCTGTGCCTTTTTTTTATAAAGATTTTATTTATTTATTTATTTGAGACAGAATGAGAGAGAAAGAGAGCACATGAGAGGGGGGAGGGTCAGAGGGAGAAGCAGACCCCCCACTGAGCAGGGAGCCCGATGCGGGACTCGATCCCGGGACTCCAGGATCACGACCTGAGCCGAAGGCAGTCGCTTAACCAACTGAGCCACCCAGGCGCCCTAGCCTGTGCCTTTGATCCTATCTTCCTGTCCTCTTGCCTGCAACACCTAGGTCTGCAGAAGGGATGGGATGATGAGGACTAGCCCTACATGAAAATGAAATGCTGCTTTAGATTTGCCAAATGATTTCCACTTGTGAAATTCTCCCTCTCCTCCACCAGTCTACTGCAAGAGGCTATTCCATTTCTGCTGAGCCCAAAATCTATCACCATCCCCCATCCCTAGAATTACTCTTAAGAGTTGAACCAAATAATTGACTCCAGAAGGCCACAGCTACAGTACTTCTAAGGAGAAGAAAAGGAGGAGGCCCGGATATTTATTTGGTGAGTATGTTTTGGATTTGGGGGGAGGTTGTTTCCCTGCTATTGGAACTTGATTTGTTCCCTCTCCCCTGAGGCTTGGGCTATTGCTATTGCCTGTGTGTGTGTGTGTGTGTGTGCATGTGTCCACCACCATTAGGACTGTGCAGGCATAGTTTGTTTCAATCTTCCAGGCAGGTATAAAATGCAGTCTTCTGTCCTGAGTGGTGAAGGGGTGCTCAGCTCTGACATTCTGCTTTTCTGACCCAGTTCATGAAAAATATTGCCCCCATAACCCATCAGGTTCCCTACGTTTATGAATTCTGAATCCTACCTCTCAGGAGCCAATGAGAAAAGCTCTCCTAGAATCTTCCGAGATTCAGAACTGTAAAATTAATACCCTAAGTAAGCTTTGCATTTGACCGCAGTACTCACATGGTCCCTTATCTGACAATATTCTTTCTTTCTTTTTTTTTTTTAAGATTTTATTTATTACTTTGAGAGAGGGAGAGAGAGAACACAAGCAGGGGGAGAGGCAGAGAGAGAGAGAGAAAGAGAGAAAAAAGAGAAGCAGACTCCCCACTAAGCAGGAAGCCTGACGCGGGGCTCCATCCTAGGACCCTGGGATCATGATCTGAGCCAAAGGCAGACGCTTAACCGACTGAGCCACCCAGGCGCCCCTGACAATATTCTTTCTACCCAAAGTTCCCAATCCTGTGTCCCTTTCTTGCATTCTCCAAAAGAAGGTAAAATGAAAATAGACTCTGTCTAGGTTTTGGGTAAACTCCTGAGCTCTGAGGATTTTCTGCTATTACGTTCAGGCTTTTCGGAGAAGAGTTTTTATCCCTTTTTTGTGATACCTCGGTATATTGGCTGATGCCAGCCCACCTTTCCAGGGTAGACATGAAGGAAATCCTGGCCATCCAATCTCTGTGTTGGAGAGCTTGAAAAACAGATACCATTAAAAAGAGTTTTTCAACCTGGTTATGAATAATTAGCAGTTGAAACTATTAAAACCTTTTTCTCAATCTCTTTTTTAAAAACACTGCATTAGATAATAATGGCAAACATTTATTGAGCTTACCATGTGCCAAGGACTGTTACAAATACTTCATATATGTCTACCTGATTTCCACAGCCCTTTGAGCTGACTACCATTATTATCACTCTCCCTTTACAGATGAAGAAACTGAGGCATAAAGAAGTTAAGTTGTTTGCTCAAGGTCACACAGCTACTAAGTGTGAGAATCTGGCTCAAGAATCTAAAGTGGCTAAGCTTGAATTCTTATTTTCCCCTTACCAGCCAAATCAGTTGGGAAAAGTCAATGAATCACTCTTAGCTTCACACCTGCATTTTGAAAACCATACCTATCTCATAGAAGTGTTATGTAGATTAAAAAAATATATAAAACCTAGAATAGGTTTTCATAGAGACCCTGGAAACATAGCATTATTTTTGGAATGAGAAACTATTCCCAGCTGTCCAGACAAAATCATTTGTTGCATGACATCTGCAAGAGGAATTACAAAAGTATACATTTCCATTGATAGCTGGACAACTCTACCACCATAGAATGATGTTCGTATTTTGTAAAGTTCTAGGCACCATCCCAAACTTACAGCCAGTAATTTTAATCATTCTAGAGTAGTACAGTCCAATGAAACTTCCTGCAATGGGAATGTTCCATATCTGTACTGTTCAATATGGCAGCCATTAGCCACAGAGTAGCTCTTGAACACTTGAAATATGGCTAGTGTGATAGAGGAACTGACATTGTAATTTTATTTAACTTTAACTCCTTTTAATTACTTTTAATGTAGATAGCCACCTGTGGCTGGTGGTTATTAAATTAGACACCAGAGCTCTAGATGATCTAATCAACTACTTTCATCCAAAGAAAAACGCCAGCAAAGTCTCTAGGTATTAGAATTTTTTTAAAGATTTTATTTATTTATTTGAGGGAGAGAGAGGAAGAGAGAGGGAGCACGAGCAGGAGGTGGGGCAGAGGGAGAGGAAGAAGCAGACTCCTCACTGAGCAGGGAGCCTGACATGGGGCTCAATCCCAGGACCCTGAGATCATGACCTGAGGCGAAGGCAGACACTTAACCGACTGAGCCACCCAGGTGCCCTATAGAATTTTTCATTTTCTGTCCTAAATGCAGGATAGGAAATAAAATTATGTAACTGTTTATTCTAATGAACCATACAGGTATGGAATCAAGGTGTGATCTGTTCTCACTCCTCAACTGTAGATCGATCAGTGCTTTGAACTATCTCAGCTTTCCTCCATAATCTGTTTGCAAATCTAAGAAACATGTATTCCTTTATCATCACTATAATGCTTTATTCCATCATACTGAGAATATAGGTAGGAATAAAAACTGTATCCTAGACCCATTTCATTGTAATGATTTATAGGTGATTTGAATAAATACTTTCCTACTATAAAAAACAGAAAGATGAGCATTCCTCTACGCCATTGATATTATTCTGTTTCTTTAGCAAAAGCCATCCTAAGAAATGATCACACACCTAGTGGGTAGTTGATGTCAAAGGTCTTTGGTGGCCTTAACCCCGGAAGTCAAAGAGCTGTACCTGTAGGCAGTTGCAACACTTTAGCAGAACCCTTGGGCAGACTCAAAAATATCTAAACTCATTCAGTGGTTTGGGAGTTGCAGCTTTTGCCTGACTGATTTGGCAGTCCAGGATGCCATGTGTTCTGCGGCTCTCTTTTTATGTGGCATAAGATGTAGGACTCTCAGTCAAGTACTTACTGACATTTTTTATAAGAGTTTGGTAATATCCACAAGCACACCTGCTGTCTGCACTTCTAATCAGCTGAGTGAAAATTCTGTCTGGGTAAGAATATGAGTTGGGATCTTTTTCATGGCAGAACAAATTTGCTCCCTACAAGCTGGTATCTAAAATATGACTCTCCCTGTAACCATCAACATAAAATTTCTTCACTTCCCACATTTACTAGAAAAATTCAGTCAAGGATTGATTGAGATTTGTCACTTCATAATGCTTACTTAAGCTTCTGAGACTGGGAGAAACTATTTTATCATTATGGTCACTATTGATTCTTTTAGATTCCCCTAGTTTTGCTTTAATATTGTTAGCTAATAATACTTGCTGTCATTTATTGAGCATTTACTCTTTGTCAGAATTGCATAAATTATCTTATTTAATTCACAAACAAATTTATGAATAGGGAATAGTGTCACATCTCACAGATACAGAAACCACAGCTCAGAGGAAGTGAGTAAGTTGCCCAGATCACACAGCTCATGTATAGGATACAGCCAGCATGCAAAACCAGATCTTTCTTTTTGTTTTCTTTCTTTCTTTCTTCTCTTTCTTTCAGAGAGAGAGAGCGCATGCACAAGGGGTGGGGAGAGGCAGAGGGATAGAGAGAATCTTAAGCAGGCTGCAAGCCTTAAGTAGAGCCCACCACATGGCTCAATCTCATGACCCTGAGATCATGACCTGAGTTGAAATCTAAAGTTGGATACTTAACTCATTGAGCCACCTAAGTGCCCCTAAGCCCAGATCTTTCTGACTCCAGTGTTTGAACAATTAAATACCAAACTGTATTTTGTCTTGATTAACTGATATCAATGTCCCTGGGCCATGTAATCTGTTATCTACAAAAACATTCTCATTAGTTAAATGTAATGTAAACTTTCAGGAAGTGTCCATGAAATAATTCATTCCAAAGCATTTGCTTGTTCTGCAAAACCACAGATGTGGTCATTTCTGTTACTTGGTGTCTTTGAGTTCAATTCAAGGAAAATGGTTTTGTCATGTACATGCTATTTTTAGTTAGAACAAAAGCCCAATATATGTCATTTGGGCCTTAACTGCCAAGAAACTTTGCCAAATTCATTGCTCAGCTATCTCAGTGAACTTATCTCAGGTGCCTAACAATATCATTTGTTTACTCAATATATAATTATTGTATTTATGACACCTATTGTGTGTCAGGGGCTATAACCACACTGGGGATGCAAAATATGGTGGTAAAGTTGACCGTAAGTTCCTCAGGTAGCCCACAGTTGAATAGGGAAGAAAGAGCTTACATAAACAACAACACAAATAAATAATTATAGTTGTGACAAGAGCCACAAAAGGTAAATGAATGATGCCAGTCAATAGACCTAGCTTAATGGGCTAGTTAATAAGAGGAACCTCTAAAAGTAAATTTTGTGATCATTGGTCAGCAATTCCATTATGCATTATTTCATTGTATATAATTTAATAATAAATACATTAGAAAAATCACAAGAATAAATAAGAGGCATAAACATCCTTTTTACTTATCTAACAATTATTCTTGCATTTTTCTTTCAGTAAGAACTCCAATTTTAAAAATTCTTCTGGAATGTATACAAAGCAGTTTGCAATAATAAAGATGGAAACTGAGTTGCAATGATGTCATTGCTTTTGGTACCTGCATTAATAATTTGGAGAAGACAAAGATTAATAGGGTCTTAGCCTTCTGTTCAGAAGTTAAGAATGACAAACAAAGATCATGCCTTTGTGAAATAATTAATTCTTACTTCAGATACTTATATCCAAAAGATGACTAAGAAAAACCAGCATTTTCTTCCTTCGAAGGCTTTAGTCCACTATTATAATTAAGAACTGAGATAAAAAATATCCTGGGTTAAGAGTCCCAGAAATCAATTTAGGACATTCCTTTCTACTTAGAGCTTGCCTGAAAAAGGGTAAATGTAAATTAATCTTTGCATGGGTCAGCCAACGATCAGCAGATGTGGTTGTTAGCACATAACCAGAGTAACAGGCCATTTGGACCCAAAGAAGACTCCCATGCTTTTAACAACATTGCTTTCACTGCTCATGCCTTGGTATGTTCTGCAGAATTTAAAGAAGCTGAGTTTGCTAATTTATCTTTCCTGGTATTTTCCACCTGAGTTTTTTTTATGTTCAGAAGTGGAGAAAGGAAGATGCTGTAAAACAGAATAGCTCTGAGTTACAGCCTCCATGGACTTTCTCTTCAGAAGAGCCAACCCTTCCATTCAGTAACCCAGAATCATCTCATGCCTGCCCCTCACTGCCAGACCCACCTGCCTGAAATACCACCAGAAATGCATTTGATTTATGAGGTTTCCTTTTTGAAAATAAAAGTATCTCTGGAAAGTTTCTTCCTAGCATGTAAGATCAGATACACTAACATAATGGTTAAGTGTTTATTTTAATTCCAGTATAGTTAACCTACAGTGTTACATTCGTTTCAGTAAGATATAGTGAGTCAACAACGCTATGCATATACAACCTCAGTGTTCATCACAAGTGTCATATTGGGAATTTTGATGACTAGGGATTGGAAAATAGGGGATTTTGGAGCATGGAGCACCTTGGACTGTAGATTGGCCAGGGCAAAGAATGCAGGACAACACGTGTATCCTGGTGATGTTGAGAGAGGTGCTCAGAGAGTTGAGAAGGGATACAGAAGGAAGGTGGAAGGTGGGTGACAACGCAAAGCAAAAGATATTTGTTTAAATGAGTTACTTTATGTACAGCATTTAGAATAGTGGCGAGGCAAATAATATGAAAATAGTAAGTACTTACTAATCATTGGTCCTAAGGGCTTGTCAGTTCCCACAACAGGGAGAGATAGTTCCATTCTTTCTCCTTCTGCCCCCTCATCCCTTAATATTACATGCCTGTTTTTCTAGAGCTCAGAGATATGACTTATACAATTCCTAATACAGTTTAGTTCCATGTTAGAGAGCTGGCCCTGAAACCCAAACAGTATTCATTCTATTATGTTAATGGAAGAAATGTTTAGAGCACAGTAGGTTCCCAACCAATGTTTGTTTATGCAAAAACATGTTTAGTGTTGATGGGGTTCAAAACATGCTCTCCCAAAATATGGTGCCTTGACATATTGAATATTTTAAGTTGAAGGAATTTGAGAAACAGCAGGTACAAGAAGGACTCTCTGACCTTCCCCTAAAGAAGGTCATAAGACCCTCCTGTGAGAGGTGCCCTTCCTGTACCCAAAGGAAATGAGCATTCCTTTCTCTAAGACCTAAGACAGACAGACAGACCCAGAGAGGTATCTGAATGAACAGGCCTTGCTAAGTTTCCCCAGTTTATTGGCTTATACCTTTAGCTCAGGCCTTGTGCTATCACATTTTTCCCATGAATTTCCACTCTTCATCAAACCTAGTATAAAAACACTCAGATTTAATGTTTCATTATGAAGGCTTCCATGTCACATGAAAATTATATTAAATAAACTTGTATGCTTTTCTCTGGTTAATCTATCTTCTTTCAGTCTAATTTACAAGGCCCCCGTCAGAGAGCCTAAGAAGGTAGAGAGAAATTTTTTCCTCCCCAGTAATTTTCCAAACAACCAACATATATATTTTGGGAATAGTTGAAGGCTCCCTATGTGTTAGAGGCATTTTTATTTACCTCTTCAGGATTGAAAAAGAAGGGTCTGTGAGCACTTGCAACTGGTAACTGTGTTGAAATTTGTGGTTTTATTTGAATTAACAATATTTTCTATTGAAAGTGAAGAATTAAACATCCTCATCTTGGACAAGTTGGAGAAGGATACCTCTTGTCTAAAAATTGAATTAGAAAGGCTATTACAGGCAATGTTGGGGTCCTGGGACAGAATCTGGAAAAAGAGACATGAATGAGTTAAATTACTCAGTGGAGAAAATGAAAAGTGCCCACAGGTTTTGTTGCTGTTCCTGAGAGGGAGGGAGCAGAAAAGAGAAGGGTGCAAAGAGGAGAGAGGGGGTGCTGAGTAATAAGGCTGGACCCCAAACTGTAAATAGACCTAACACCATTTCATGACCCTCCTGCCTGCCTGGGGGTAGACAAGAGTCAATGTTATTACAACGTATGGTGATTAATGGGTTGGGAGCGGTGCTTGGGGTAGGAATGGCCACCAACACCCAGAAGCCAAGGGATGACTAGGGATCTCATAGGTGGAACACACTCTTGGGTTTGTAATCAGTCACTGAGTCAAGTTTATAGACATGTGGCAAAGGTTGAGCATCAGAACAAGAGGTATAGTTAGTTTTATCTAAGAAGAGTGTCAGGACTTAGGAAACATTCAGGAAGTTCAGTAAATAATCATTGATTGATTAAGCTGGAAGAGAGCTCTATGCTGGGAATGTTAACCAGTGAGTGCTTTTATAATCCAAATTTAAGTGAGATAAATGTGTTTACAAGGACAGTAGAAACAATAGTATGGAACCAACTATTAAAAACAAAAGATCTATCCTTTTCAATTTTCAAGATAGCTAAAAGTTCTCCTGTTAATAGGATTCTGAGTTCTCAAAATAAAAAACACTTTAACAATATTTTCCGGCTGTTATTTCCAAATGAATAGGTTGCTGCTTTTCTCATAAAGTCAATAAATAGCTCTTTATATCATACCTATGGTGCTTCCACAATAAAGTTCCTTTTGCCATTTGGGCACTGTCTATCAAATCGACTTCTCAACAGTTTCTCTTCTGCCTTCTCCAGAGGTGAGTCTATCCAACCATTCTCTTTGCACTTGTCCTACACTTGTTCATAGTTCAATTTTGGTTCATGTCATGAATCATAAAAATGTCCCTGTTTTTCTCATTAGCAACCTCCCCTCTCCACCACATCGCAATCTGGTTTAAAAAAAAAAAAAAGCTCTCAAAAATTTTAAATTCTGCAGAGAGCAACCAAATGGGGCAGAAATCATCCAGGGAGACTTAGTTGTGGAAAGTAGACCATTTTGTTTTGTTTACATGATTTATATGTTGACATCACCTTAAGCAATAACAATTGTAAAATGTACTGCTTATAAATGATGTTTAATGTTCCCGTGTCTTCCAGTCTCCTGAAGAATTCCTTCCTTATCCCTAGCCCAGCACTTTAAGCCCTATTCCTCCCAGAATTAGGTCTTATTGTCTTTGCTTCCTGGTTCTCTTTTCACTTGCAAAGTATCTTTTTATTTAACCCTAACAAAATTCCAGGTAAGAAAGGAAAGGAAAGAAAGAAGAAAGAAAGAAAAGAAAGAAAGAAAGAAAGAAAGAAAGAAAGAAAGAAAGAAAGAAAGAAAGAAAGAAAGAAAGAAAGAAAGGAGAAAGAAAGAAGAAACTTTGGAAATTTGGCTATCCTGAAAGGTAGATTCCATGGGGATACAACTAACAACTCTTTAAGAAGGGCACATGTACATAGAACAGGAATTAGAAACCTGCAAATCTGAACAGAATAGGCTCTATCCAGCAACCAAAATGTCTTCAGCCAAATAAGTTTTCAGTCAGAGAGAATCAACATTTAACAATTTATGTTCCAAAGAAAATGCATTGCAGCAACAAAGAATTTTTCCTCTCAGATTCTGAATGGAACCAGAGAGAGATGATGACTGCCTATAAAATAAAAGCCCAAGGCACCACTAACCCATTTGTGTTGGTGGCCATAACTACTAGTTTGGTTCATGACACAATTGATTCAACTGTAGCAATTGCCTTCAACACTAAAGAGAACATAAATGAATAGATCAATCATGCCCCAGTCCAGTTTGCTCGCCACAGGACTCTAAAAATAAATAAATGTCACCGTAGAGAGCTTTAGAAGAAAAATGTTATCTACTAAAAAGGATACATTAGCCCTTTGTGTTTTTCCAAAGTCATTACTGAATGACTAGGGCAATTCATATGCCTCAGAACAGCACTGTTTACTTGTATTTTGATCCCTCAGCAGCATTTGGGTTTTAGTATTTTTTTCTTAGAAGGGAGGGATAGCAAACAGCCTGTTTCAGAGTTTCCCAAAGTGTCCATTCTTATCTACTGTACACAAGAGGATGAGTATTGTATTTCTGGAGGTGGGGCAAGGAGGGCCTCTTAGGCCAATCTTGGAGACATAGGACCTCCAAATTATTTGATAAATAACCTTCAGTTCTGAGAGAGAAGGATTGGGGCAGGGTGGGAAATGAACTTTGACCAAGACCTATTGTGGATACCAGAGATAGAAAGAAAAGCCTTTTTAAAAATCACAGTGAAGTGGAAACAGCCTTAGGATGAGCTGAAGGACAAGTATTTTGCCCATGGAGATCTTTATGGTTACCTTCTGTTCATAATCATTGATATTGGATTCCCATTTATGGTAGTAATATACTTTCCTTTTTAAGTAAATATTTTAAACTTAAAAAGTGAATTGATTCAAGGTAAAATGCTTATTAGTATGATATTCAGATGTAACAAAGTTTCTAAAGCTGATGTGTGAATGGTTGATGTTTAGGAGCTGTTAGCTTAGAGAAGAGCCACTCCAGGACTGCCCTGGGAATCTTGAGCAATTTACTTACCTTCTCTGAACCTCATGATCCTCAACAATAAAATACTTGGATGAGAAACACAAATGTCTCAGGGCAACTGTGAAGAATAAATAATAGGTGCTCACTTAATAGTTAACCCCTTTCCTTCCCTTAGTAATATGTGGAAAAGCAGCAAACTCTCCTTACAGAATTCCCCTGCCTAGCTACTAGATGATAACATGTCATCAGGAATTGTTCAGATTACTAGATAATTCTGTTTGCAAACCAACAGAGCCTGTATTTGTAGTCAAACACATTACATTTGCAGAGAAGGCAGAAAAATTAAGTATAACATAGCACTGTCTTGTCACTAAGCAGTGTATTCTGGGCACTATGCTACAGTGTGACTGGTATGCAGGCCAGTTCTGGGCATTCCTGACCAAAACCCAGGACAACAGGATACACACACACACACACATCCCAGGGCAACAGGATATACGTGTGTTTGTGTGTGTATTTTGGGAGGAAGCAGAAATCTCTTTTAAAAATATAGTTTTTGAGATGGAAGGAGAATTCTTGTGTCCTCAATTTTTCTCCCTCCCTCCCTTCCTTTTTTCTACATATAAAAGCACACCAAAATTTATGTTGAATATTATCTTCTATGTCGTTCCTAAAACCAGACCTCACTAGCCTGACTACAAAACTCGATCACACTTGCTTTTACTGCTCATACAGCAGCCTGAGTCTTTCTCCAACCACCTGCCCTCCCTTCCCCGACCCTTGCCCACCAGACTCAGAAGGAGACCAGCCCTTCCCAAAGTATCCCACAGATATTTCTGGGAATCTCCTAGGGCCCTGCCAGTTGTGGTCACAGTGCAGTCACCTGCCCTTTCTGCCCCATCCTCCTCTACCTCCCATCTGATGCCACTCACAGAAGCCTCACCATGGGCCCTGTTCAGTAGTCAGAACACCAAGATCAGTGTCTGGTGTAGTCTTCACCGACTGTCTGGACACCCAAGCTAAGAGCTGGGCTCCATGTGGTGTCCACCAGTCATCCAGGCACCTGAGGGGTGCCAGTTTCCATTCGGGAAAACAACTTGAGAGCTCAGCCTCTTTTCTAACTCCGTGCTACACTTGACCACCAGGAACCAAAGCGGTTGTTTAGGCCAGAGTTTCAAAGTCTCAAAAAGGATTAGTTCCATCAGTTCTAGACCCTCAGATCTTGCTCAGCATTTCATCAGGTGTCATGGAAACACTGCCATCAATGTTTGGTTTTCTCTTCTTTTATCCCAAGACCATTAATACAGACAAATGTTATGACATCTCTTTTCATTGTCTCCCGGGCCCTCACCTAAAAATGAAGACAAATAAATGCCCCTTTCCCTCCAAAAGAAACCTAACGATCCAGATCCAACTCTCCTCCCATAGATAGCCTTTTTGCCTTTTCATCTGCAAATCTGTTTTTTGGTTTTTTTTTTTAAGTTTCTGGAAGTCCTGTCCCCTGAAACATCTCCTGCAGAGGCTGCAAAGTCTATGCACCACGGAATAATTTACTTTCATGGATTGCAAAATATAAAATCACTTGAATCTGTGAAATTATATTTCTGCCCTGTGCTCCCCTCCCTGATCATAATTCTAAAGTAAAAATTTTGGTAGAGTTCATCCTTATAGCCATATCCCTCAGCAATTTATTTATAATGATTATGCATTTCTCCCAATCATGAGTCTAGGAAAGAAATAAGAATATATCACCAGAAGTTATACTTTCTCTTCCATCTAGCTCCAGGGATCACTACTTCTAACCTAATACATGCATAATAATACTAGATGACAATTCAGAAGACCATGATTTTAATCACACCTAATTTGGAATTAATCAAATGACCTTAACAAACCACTTTATTTCTTTTAAATGTTCCTAAAATATTTTAATTACATATATATTTCCATAAAAATAATATCTGTGGTGAGAGTATATACTGATATAACTTGTTTTGAAAAAAATCTAGCAATATTATCTATGAAAATATTAATAGCAATAACTTTAGAGTTGAAATTTTTACCAGTTTTTATTCTTTTTTTTTTAAGATTTTTTATTTATTTATTTAACAGAGAGAGACACAGAGAGAGGGAACACAAGCAGGGAGAGTGGGAGAGGGAGAAGCAGGCTTCCCGCAGAGGAGGGAGCCCAATGTGGGGCTCGATCCCAGGACCCTGGGATCATGACCTGAGCCAAAGGCATATGCTTAATGACTGAGCCACCCAAGCGCCCCCCAATTTTTATCCTTATTTTTATTTTGTTTTTATATTTTTACATTGAGCATGTAGTGCCTATATAACTAAAAATATTGCAGAAAATTTACAAAATATAGAAAGAAAAAAGAAATGTATCCAAAACCCCAGGCTAGGTGAGATTAAAGTATTCTGAATTGCTTTCTATTATTTTCATGTTGCCATAATTGTGATCATAAAGTTACTTAATTTGCATGGTTAGATTTGGTATGACAAAGTGTTCTTGTACTTACAACTCACCCTACACATTGCTGCCTAAACTCAGTTTTACTTATGCAGGGAATGGCTTCTACAAATTTTCCCTCTTAATCTGTTGCGTTGTGACAACTCTTCCTTCAAGGCCCAAACCAAGTCCATGTCATCCATAAAACCAGCTTATAGATCCTTCTTTCCCATCAGTCTTGACTACCTGGTCCACTCATTTGTCATTCAGATGGTACCACAGATACTGTAAACCATCCTTTTACCTGCCCTTCTGGTCTCCCCCTGGATCTAAAAGCTTCTCTGGGGTCTAGACTGTGCCCGCCATTTTTTGCATTCTCCATGATGAGAATGGTGCAGCAGACATTCAAAACTTGCTTGAAGATATAATAAAGTGATCTCAATTCTATTAATATCTGTTTATTAATACTGCATACAGCATGTATGAATATGCATCTTAGAGTAGATACTGATTATAAAAATATTTCCTATGTTGTGGACTTAACATGACCACATGGAGTGAAGGAACAATGCCTGGCCAGTAGCCACCTTTTCCTCCTGGCATGGTGGACTTTAGCAACTTAAAATTCTATTACTAAGCAATTTCCTTCTTAACATTCCTTTAGAGAGATTCATTTCCCTGAACAATTAGTCATCTTTTAGGATAATTACCTTTTCCTCTCCTTAACAAAACTGCAATGACTGAAAGGCTGATGTTGAAAAGTGGAGATAAATTCCTTTACAAAATATTTGGATCTAGAGTCTATAGTAACTACTATTTGTAATTTGTGAATTTGTGTGTGTTTATTCATTAATGTGCCGTCTGTGACTGTTTCCTTATAAGTGGTAAAAATTTTGAAAGACATTTTTACAAATGTAAATTATTTTAAATCATATAGTAATTATTATTATAAACAGACTACTCAAATACCTCTTCACTTGATGATATTATTAAATTGTATCTAACTGCCCTTTTCTTTGTAAAAATTCTTCTCTATCAATTTTGTTAAACTTTTTTAGGTCTTCTGTAATTTTTTTCCAAAAGTAAGAAAATTTTTTACACCAATTATTTTTTCCCAATAGCCTGGTGATGGCCAATTTGGAATCTCATCTATTTTTTATTTTTACTTATTTTTAATTACTTATTTATTTAAGTAATCTTTACACCCAACATGGGGCTAGAATTCACAACCCCAAGATCAAGAGTCACATGCTCTTCCAGTGGAGCAGCGAGATGCCCCTGGATCTTCATCTATTTTTATATAGTCATCTTTTCAATTAAAAAATCTTTATCTTTTAAACACTTCTTGGACTTAGAAAAATTAGATGAAACATGCACATTTCAAAAATTCAGAAAATACAGGGACACTTGGATGGCTCAGTCATTAAGCATCTGCCTTCGGCTCAGGTCATGATCCCAGAGTCCTGGGATCGAGTCGGACATCAGGCTCCCTGCTCAGCGGGAGGCCTGCTTCTCCCTCTCCCGCTCCCCCTGCTTGTGTTCCCTCTCTCACTGTCTCTCTCTCTGTCGAATAAAAAAAAAAATCTTAAAAAAATTTTTCAGAAAATACAGATAAATTAAAAATTGACCAGCACTGGAAGGATATGGCTAGATCAAGGGAAACATTCTAGAGACAAGAATGAATTATTTTTCTACAGAAAGTGAAATAAAAAACTATTGTCAGATGAAGAGGTAGTCAATGGGAAGACAGCCAAAAATGTAGGGAAAAAATAATAGAGGCGATTAATTAATAAAAACAATATTATGTTATTTTTCTGGGTTTTGTGATCTTTCCAGTCTTTGTCACCTTTTAAAAATTGCAATTTGTTATGATTTCTTATATTGTTCTAAATAAATATTTGCTTTCACATCTGTGCTTTTGTATTCTTTTTCTTAAAGAGGGTTCCTTTACTAAATTGTGCAAACTTCAGGCTCCACAAAATCTGAATCAACCCCTATGGGAATGAGTATTGTTGTTTTTGACAAAGTATTGTGATTAGATATTGCAAAAAAATGGGCTAAAGAAACAACCCAAACACATAGGAAAACCACTGATGAAACAAAGCCATAATGGATGTCAAAATGAGCTATTTTGGTCATAATAATTCACTCTATTCACAGACTCAGCAATTATGGAACAAGATTTGGATGCTCCCTCCACCTTTAAGCCCTGTCTCCTATGCAAATTCTAAATGACTTGTACTTAATTTCTGTACTTGCCATGGATACTTAGCTTTCCAGTTTTATTCTTTGAATACAATTTTGGTTTAAATTGTAGAAATTGTGTAGTCTTTTATTTAAATTATAAAGATGGTTTGTTTCTTGCCTAACCACACAAATGGCATCTCCTTTAGACGGCACTTTGGAGCAACCAGGGATCATATTGATCTAGCATTCACTCAACCATTAAAATGTATTATGCCAGACATTGTAGGCAGTAGTAAGAGGGAACAGTGAGAGGGATGGGAATATAAAGATGAATAAGACATCTCCATTGCTTTCAAGAAGCTCACAGTTTACTGAAGAAGACTCATGGTCTAGGATGAGAGACATACTTAAATGTTGTACTATGGAGAGAAAATGTAGTTGATTAGGTTGGGGGGTGTTGTCGTAAAAGACTTCTTTTTTTTTTCCTCCCTAAAAGACTTATTACAGGCATTAAAATTTGAGCTAGGTCTTGAAAGATAAAAATAGCTAATCATGTTGAGATAGGGAAGAGTATTCAGGGCAAAAAGAACAGTAGAGTTATGGCAAAGAGGAATGAGTAAACATGATAAGTTGGAATAAAAGGAAAAGCTGAACGAGGTGCACAGAGGGGAATATCAAGAGTGAGAATACAGTGTGGACTGGGGCCAGACCATGGACTTTCTTGAAAGACTTTTAAGCAGTGTGTCACAATTATGTCTGTGTCTGAGAAAGTCCACTCTAACTTTATTTAAATCCATGAAAATAGGAATACTTAATATACAAATATACTGGGTGCCTGGGTGGCTCAGTCGGTTAAGTGTCTGCCTTCGGCTCAGGTCATGATCCCAGGGTCCTGAGATCAAGTCCCAACTTGGGCTCTCTGCTCAGTGGGGAGTCTGCTTCTCCCTCTGCCCCTCCACCCCACTCATGCGCATGCAAAAATAAATTTAAAAAAGCTTTTTAAAAATATGCAAATACACTTTTTGTTTAGTGGATCTATGATAAAATGTGGCATTTTTGGACTCAATGTCTTGGTCTAAGGTTTGCTGAGACATGATATCCCTTTAATAGGGTTCAAAGCTGTATCAGGAGGGATCTGAAGCATAAATGTATAATTCTTATAAGCGGTGATCTCAGTGCCAAAATTTCAGATTTTCTGAACAGAGCAAATAACAGTATGATCTGCTACTGGTACCCTTTGACTTGTGGCCCATCCACTTAATTCCCCCCACCTCTAATAGACTTGTCTGGTTTCTTATATTACATATTTAAAATCAGTATCATACAGCTGTTAGGCTACTACTACATATGCAAAATTTCCTTAGGTTTCTACACTGACAACATTAACTTGAAATTTAAGATGCAATAATACAATGCATCTCATAAATTCTACCCAATGGATTCTAAAACAATATTTTGTGCCAAATGAATACTGACAAAGTAACTTTGCCAAAAATCATACCTGTATAGGTTTTTAGCTTTTTGAAAATAAATTATTATAAGATTATGGTTTTAATTTTGAGCTAGTTTTCCTTTAGTAAAGAATTAATCATTTAAATATTTTCAAATGTGTTTCTATTATTATGATCTATCACCTAAGCTAAGAATGAAATGGAGAGATTAAATAAAATCTATATAAAAGGTAATACTAAGTCAATTTACCAGGTTTTGCATGCATTTCTTACCTCATCTAAAACCAATGCCTTTCTTAACTTTTTAATCTGTAAAGCAAACATACTTTCAATAATGGCTCAAAAAAGCAATGTCTTATTTATGAATTAATATGCATCATCAAACGACAATGATTAAGGATATACCATATTTATGCAGCAGCAACAGACTGAAAATAAAAATAATTCAACAACCAATACTTTTCTTCTTTACTTAAATTCTTGCCCACATCGAGTCTAACCTGATTACTCCTTTGCCTTGTCTAAGATTCATGTTAATAACAAAACGGAAACAGAAACGTAATCGTTAACTACCCTTCATGAACTTCCCAAAATAATTTTTGCTTGGTCAATTTTTAAATCAAATTTACCTTCTAACTCAAATTGCAAATTAAAAAGTGTCTTTACTTCTTCTGCTGGCAGACTTTTTCTAGTGTGGCACATTGTATGCTGAATATTGTCTATAAATCAAAGTTTAAAGAGAAAAAAGTGATCTTTTATTTTATTTATTTATTTTTTTGGATACCTCTCTTGAGAGGTGAGGAAATACATGCCACTGATTTTTTTTTAATTTTTTTTTTTTAATCAGAGAGAGAGTGAGCACAAGCAGAGGGAGTGGCAGGCAGAGGGAGAAGCAGGCTCCACGCTGAGCAAGGAGCCCAATGTGGGACTTGATCCCAGGACCTGGGGATCATGACCTGAGCCAAAGACAGCCACTCAACCGGCTGAGCCACCCAGGCGTCCCCACTGATTTTTTTTTTTTTTTAAGAAAGAAGGAAACAAGCTAGATGCATGACAGCCATGGAATTTGTAGACACACCTCCCCTACCCCTGTTTGTCACCCAGAAGCTCTTGCCCGTGTTCACAGGAGACATGTGCAATGATGTTCATGGAAGCACTGTGTGCAAGAGGAAAATGGGGAGACAAGTGCCCGTTAGAATGGGAAATGGGTTTAATCACATGGATTATTTTTTAGTAGTTACTCAGAATCACAGCTAACAATTAAAGAGTGCTTGCATGGGTCCCATCTTGTACATTTTGTATATTCACTCATTTCACAGTGTGAGAGTTAAATGAGCTCATATGTGTCAATTCCTTAAAACTGTGTTTACTCCATAGCAAGTACTCAGAAAATTTCAGCTAGCAATTTTTACCATGTTTTTATTGTACTAGTTTTTCTACAACATCAACATCATCATCATCATCATAACACTGCCTATATTATTATTTCCATTTACAGAGAAGGAAACTAAGACACAATGAGGTTAAGCTACTTGCCCAAAGGGTTTGACTTCCTTGGGATTCAACAGCCAAGAGTAACAAAAAGCCATGATGGAAATGCTTGGCACTGGGATTGCCATCTTCCTCCCTATGAAATACTCCCTCCTCAAACTCTTCTCCTTTCCTATGACCATTGATGAAGCAGAGATTTTTGTTACTAATCAAATAAACTGGACAGAAAGCTAATACAGTTCTTTCTGGGGGTCTCCCAGAAGAGCAGAGGAGAAGTGGGGAAAGCAAGCGAAGCCCTGTTATACATTATACTCCTACAGATTCAGATACACTGTGAGACCAATCCAGCCCACATGCATGGCCCTTCCCATTATAATATGGAGCAGAGAGTAGGCCCAGCATTCTGTCAAGGTTCAGCTGGCTTTATTTTTCTGAAGGACATTCAGGGAGGGTGATTTAGCATTCTGCCTAAGGAGTGATAATGATTTCCATTACTGAACTACCTTGCACCAAACACGTGCTCAATGTTGAGCTTAGAGTCTCTTATTCCACCCTCACAACACATAGTCCACATTCTATGGATGAGGAAACTGAGGCCAAGAGCCAGAATTTGAAAGTCTGTTTCAATTCAAAATCCATGTCCTCAATTACCTCTCCTCTTGGATATTTTCATATTAGAAACATGCAGAGTTTTAATGGTAAACTATTAAACCTGTGTGTGTGTATGTGTGTGTTCACATATTTGAAAAGGTTCCCCCAGAGGATTATGACCTCCCAAAATACACTATCAGATCAAGAAACCATAGCTTTCAGAAATTGTAAAATCCCATTTACACAAGCATCATACTCTAGGAAAGGCATGTCATTTCTGATTTGTAAAGCTTACAGGGAGGGAGAAGATCCTTTCATTTGTCATTCCTTCAGGTTCTGAGGCAGGGGACCTTGCCATCAAGAGCAGAGAAAAATGACCTTGTTCTTCCTGAATTTCCATCACCATCATGGAGAAGCTGTAGGCTAAAATTGTTCTTTCTTTCTCTTATCCTCAGATAAAATAATCTAAATTACAGGTAAAAAGATGTGAAATGTAAGCGTACACATCCCTAAGTCAATAATTAATATAACTTGTTAAAAGAGCTATTCCATACTGATCATAAGCTTTCAAATGAGGTCTGCTGAGGAATGCAGTGACTTGGGGCTGGGGTACAGCCATCAATCTTCATATCACGGGACAGTGAGATGCCATTAATCATTTGAAAAAATCATTCAAAATGATTCACAGGAGGCATGCATTTTAAAGGCACTGACAAAATTTAAAGATAAGTTACAAACAGAAATATTGAATTCCTTTGACCTGGTAAAGTTCTTTCATTTATGAATTATTAATGATGAATATCTAAAAATGTTTTTCCTCTCAAGAGCCCAAAGCACTAAGTAGTCAAATTCTGGTTCCTCCTTAGAATGCCTGACTCAATAGATAGAAAGAAGATACTAAAGTGTGTCCATTTCCTACATAGAAAAATCAAGGTATTTTACGTCTTGCTTTAAGCCCCTCCGAATGCTTAAAATGTTATATGAAAATTTAGGGATGATCAGTATCTTTTCAAAAGAAACTTTACAAAATAGGGACTCCCAGGCATGACCCATCATCCAACCATGTATTCTGACATGGTGGAGATGAAAATGCATGGTCTGCACTTGTTTATAAAGATAGGATTGAGATTATTCTTTGGTCTTTGTAGATATATCACGTTTGGATTGGCTCAAGTTCTCAGAATTCTTTGGAACACTAAGTTTAAATCTCTTGGAACTTCGGATATGTTTTAATGCTGAATTCAGTATAGCTATTCTCCAGGATCAATACCTCAAAGATCTATTTTCTTTTTTAAAAAAACATCTTTTTTTAAAGATTTTATTTATTTATTTGAGAGAGAGGGAGGACTAGCAGGGGAATAGGCAGAGGCAGAGGGAGAAGCAGACTCCCTGATGAGTAGGGAGTCCCACATGGGGCTCCATCCCAGGACCCTGAGATCATGATCTGAGCGGAAGGCAGATGCTTAACTGACTGAGCCACCCAAGCCCCTCAAAGAGCAATTCTTAAAGATGTTAAGTCTATATAATGGCATCAGAGAAAAAAGAAACTTGGTTATTCAATGGATACTCCATTAACAACCAGCTATTAACTTCCTACTGTATGTTCTAGATTGCAACTGGTACTATGAAAAATGAAGGGAAACTCAGATGATTACCTACCTTAAACAACTGCAATTATAAAATCAGATAGGGTAAAAAAAATAATTTCAAGCTTCTCCTTGATCTCTGTATTACTAAGGGCAGAAACCTACTAGAGGGGTTATTTTGTTTAAGAAAACATCACGGATTTTTTGGAAGAGCCCTGAATTAATCTGAATGAGAAATATTAACACAAGAGGTCTAAGCTGTACTGCATATTTAAATATTGGGATGTTTGTTTTCTTGGAACAGCCTAAGGGATGGGAGGCTTGCAAGTCTTGGGATTTGAAGAGAAGAGGGGAGCAGGGTTCCAGAGTACTGGTATGTACTCGCATAAGGCAAGATGATCAGTGAGAACTTTCTAGGGGTAGGGATAGCTGAAGAAATTAAAGAATTGTGATAGCTAAAATTCATGTGCTGTAATATTCTGCTCTACAGCAGGCCTGGGTGAGTGGTTCTTAGCAGCTGATGGAGGGAGGGAAGTGTGTCCCCAAGCAAGGTGAGGTGATATTGAGAAGACAATAGCCACAGACGGGAGCACTGGAGGGAGGGCTGAGGATCGAGCTTATTTGACAACATTAATATTAATATTTACAAGGAACAGGAACCCTTTTTTTTTTAAGTTTTATTTATTTATTCATGAGAGTCAGAGAGACAGAGAGAGAGAGAGAGGCAGAGGCAGAGGGAGAAGCAGGCTCCCCGCCTAGCAGGGAGCCCGATGCGGGACTCGATCCCAGGACCCTGGGATCATGACCTGAGCTGAAGGCAGATGCTTAACCATCTGAGCCACCCAGGCGCCCTGAACAGAACCCTTTAAAATATTTCAGCTTCTGTGTTAGAATAAATGATTAAATTTTTAATAGGTTACCATTAAACTGTATCTAAACTCTGCATGTTTCTAATATGAAAATATCCAAGAGGAGAGGTAATTAAGGACCATGGACTTCGAATTGAAACAGACTTTCAAATTCTGGCTCTTGGCCTCAGTTTCCTCATCCATAAAATGTGGAATATGTGTTGTGAGGGTGGAATGAGAGACTCTAAGCTCAGCACTGAGCACATGTTTGGTGCAAAGTAGTTCAATAAAGGAAATCATTATTATCACCTTAAATGAGTTCATGAGAAATACTCTCTTGATCCAATTCTGAGACATTGGAAGAATTCTTTTGTTTAGATATTGATACTGTCAAAAAAAGAATTACTTTTTTTATTAAAAATATTGTTTTATATTATAGACAAATAACTATTATCAAACACTTTCTTAGGACTCTTTGGGTTGCAAGTGACAGAAAGCCCAACTTAAATGGGCTTAAGTAGAAAAGGAAATTTATTGGTCCTAATAAGTGAAAAGACCAGGGACCTTCAATCTGATTGGATCCATAAACTAAAAAAATGTCAATAATCTCTCTTTCATCATCTCTCAGCTCTGCTATCCTCTGTTGGATTTGGCATCAGGCTGACCCTCTTCATGTGATGATCACTGCAACTGTCAGGCTTAGCTTGTCCAAAATTGCTATGGAGGAGACAGAGACCTTCTCCTAATGGTTCTCACAAAAGTACCGGATTTGAGCTTCATTGGCTCTGAATGGGTCATGTATAGATCACTAAACCAACCCATGGGCTAGAATAGTGGAATACTCTAACCAGCTAAGCCTGGGACATATGCCTACCCCTGGAACTACGGTGAGGTGACTCATCCATAAGACATGAGTGTGAAAGGGGGCAACCCCATAAAAAAATTAGAATGCTGTTGGGGCACCTGGATGGCTGAATCAGTTAAGCCTCTGCCTTTGGCTCAGGTCATGATCTCAGGGTCCTGGAATTGAGACCTGTATTGGGCTCCCTGCTCAGCGGGGAGTCTGCTTCTCCCTCTCCCTCTCCCTCTGTCCCTCCCCCGACTCGTGCTCTCTCTCAAATAAACAGAATCTAAAAAAAAAAAAAAAAGAATAGAATGCTGCAGCAAGAAAAATGGGAAATGGATGCTATATAGGCAAAACACAGACATCCACAAAATCCCTGAATTACATTTGTGTTAGAGGATAAGGACAACAAGGATGCAAAAGACTTTATGTACCATAAGTACCTAAAGAATAGGATTTGATCCAATGTTGTGAAAAGCACTTCGTAATGGCGTTACTTACCCATCTATTTCATGATACTCTTAAGAAGAAGATGCATCAATATACCACCAACACCTAGCCAATTCTATCCAACCTTATAATGAATATTTTTCTAGGTTTCTTAGCATTTCCTGTTTTGTGTTTTACCTTTGTATTTATTTTTACTTATGCTATTCTAATAAAAAGATTTTTTAAATATGTCTCCAAATGAAGCATTAATATTTTTGGAGGCAGTTGAAAGAATTTTCTCCCCTTGAAGTATAGATTTTTTTTTTTAACCTCTTCTTGCCTTTGCTCCTCATATCTCCATCTATTTTCCCAAGACTCTGATATATTCAATGTGTGGTAAGAAAGCTATCATGGAGAAAAGATAGCCAGTCACCATGGCAGAAATTTTGATGAAATGATAGATTCTTAAGCATGTTAGAGCCAGGAGAAGCCATGAGATGTGGGAAGAATTCAAGGCAGGGGAATATTGGTACATTTTGAATGTCTATTATTTTATTCTGTGACCGCATTACCTCTCTATACATTTGCTAGGACCATGCATATTATGCATATTATGACCTTGAATGGTCATAATATTGAAATAGTATATGCTGCAAGAATGTGATTCCAGTACTGTGGAAAGAATTCCTCTCTCTCTGGAATTGTTCAGGAATCAGAGTTCAAAGAGAACAGAGAGAAGTGAATAAGGAAGTAACCTGAGCTGATAGGATCTTTCCTTGAGCTCTGGTCAGGATCCCTGGTTTATAAAGGGAATGGTGCCAGATGAGGACCCCACAGAGGAACTTGGGAGAAAAGTATGGGGAGAGTGGGTTTTGAAATCCAGTCAGAGAGCTTACATTTGATAGTCCAGGAAGAAGGGTGAAGTTCTGCACCTGCAGGTGAGTTTAGGCTTCACTCATGGGTCCCACACCGTCAGAATCACCTGGGGAGCATTTAAAAACAGACTCTTGGCAAAGACTTGATATCAAACAGATCACAGCTGATACAAAATTGTTAGAGCTTTTTCCAAATTTGATAGCAATTCTAAAATATTTTCAGTACAAAATATTTTCAGTATAAATTGGTATGATGAAATATATTTTCCTAAATTAATAGTAATAAAGACAAACCTTAACAGTGTTGCTAAGGGAAAACTGGAAATAAACTTTCTCTTCTTTCTATAGAAAATGATATTACAGAGTAACTGTCAGGTAAGAGGCAAAAAAATACCTAGTCACTTTGTAGAAGAAAACCATTATGGAGGTGAGTCAGATGTTAACTAATAAAAATATAATTTTTCTTAAGAAAAAGCAGACTCTTGGCTCTACTCCAGGCGCCCTGAATCAGAATGGGGGTCAGGTAGATATAGGATGGGGTGCTTACTCTGTACCAAGCACTGTTCTAGGCACTTTTATTATTTTGGGCACTATTGCAATTGCCATCATAACATTATTTAATTCATTCAGGCATCTCATTAGTCAGGTATTGGTCCCTTTTTAACAGGGAAGGAAGCTGAAGTTCAGAGACATTCAGTAACTGGCAGCAAGTCAGAAAGCTGTGATTCAAAACAAGGTCTGCTTCTAGAACCTTCTTAACTCCTGTACTCTGCCAGATCTAGAAGTGAGGCAATGCAGATATCCTCAAACTAGAAGTTGTATTATTTTTATTAAGCACCCAGAAAAAAATCAGAAACAGTATCCTTTCTTATGTTGCCATTCATTTCATACATGATCTTTTTAAAAATAAACTTTCATTTTTAGAACAGTTTTTAGATTTTCAGAAAAACTGTGAACACGGCACAGAGAGCTCTCATATACCCAATACCCAGTTTCTTCTATTATTAACATCTAACATTAGTATATTTATTACAATTAATGAACCAATATTGGTACATTACTAACTAAAGTCCACAGGTAACCTTTTTTTTTTTCAAGTATATTATTTAGAGTCAGCACAACTGTGTGCAAGACTCAGGGCTAGGTCTTATGGCTCAAGTGGTCTATTGAATCTTAATTTACTCATCTCTAAATGGGAAATAGTAAAAATAATGATTTCACAGGGACATGTTGGTCATATTTGAAGAGGGTCCCATACCTCATACTCTTTCCCTTGCCTGGATCTAGTAGAGGCCAAAATATTTCCTAAATTAGGACTGCTAAAAACTATAAAGACCCATATGACTTTTATCTTCAGTCAAGTGGTTTATAATACTGAATTCCAGAATAAAGTAGATTTACACCACAGGACACACTAGCCAGGTAAGGCCTGGGAGCACAGAGGAATAATGAGTGAATCAGCCAGGAAACTTTCTTTCAAGGGGAAGATGCAAGGAAGGTGTGGGGCTCAGCATCCCCAGTTTCCCCATCAAAAATCTCAATCAGTTGAAGTCATTCCCCCTTCCCTGGGGAAAAGAGCCAGGTGGGGAAAGGCCAGGAGTATATTAATGTTGATGAGCAGCATTAATAGTCAGATTTGCAGTTAAGAACTGATCTGAAAAAAAAAAAAAAAAAAAAAAAAAGAATTGATCTGAGTGTGAGCTCTAATGATTGTGTCTGATACAGGGTACAAGTAAACACAAAACACATTTGCTCCAAATAACTCCTTCTGCAACAGATAGTGATTCTTCTTTTTCAGCAAAGACAGTGGTATTTTTGCTTCAGAAACAGTCCAGTTGCTAACAGTGACTAGACCCTCATGTAAGATTGCAAAAAAAAAAAAAAAAAGTTATTTTGAGATGCATCTCTTTATGATGACTAAAGAGAAGTCAAATGATTACACCCATTAATTGCATTTTCTCATAGTGATTTCTGGTTTATCTACAGAGTCACCTTTTTCAAAATACAGAATCCTAGGTTCCATTGGTTCAGAACATCTGTGAGTGAGGCCAAGGTTTTTATATGTTGGAAAGGATTTTAGGAATTCTGATGATCAAAGAGTTTTGGTCCTACTGGTACACACTAAAGGGACATTTAACAATGAAATCTGATTTGGGGAGAAAAACATAACTATTTTGTTCTAAAAAAAACAGTTTTGAGTTATGAAGATGTATAAAAATATCAACTTATTTTCTAAGCTTTTCTTACTTGGGAAATCTTTTCAAATAAGTAAAATATTTCAGTCTCAGAAAAACTATTATATCACATAGTTTGCCTGGCTATACACTATAAAGTATTAGCAGACAGGCTGCTGGAAAAGTTAAATCTTTGGGAAGTTTGCAATTTGAGATGCAAATGCTATACCTATGTTTATATCCTCACCATTTCCTGAGAAGGTATACTCTTTGAACAGACTAAAATATAGATACTGCTTAGCCAACATTAAAAATAAGAACATGTTTGAAATTCACACACTCATACCACTCCCCACACTTCCTAAACCCACCCACAGCTTTCTCACGTTTCTGTCCCTGGCTGCAGAACCAACACATCCCCTTTCCTAAACATGTTTCCCTCCTGCTACATATTAATGCAGAGACCATTGATGCTGTTTCTAACTGTATCAGCAATAATGCTTCATCCTTCCCATGTCACTCAAGGAGCCCTGGATTCTTTCTGAACAAGTTTGTTAGTTCTGTCCACACTTTCATGGGGCACCGGGGCAGGGAGGCGGTCAGTTGCACTTATTTAGCTCATAATCCTGTGGACTGTGGTTCTTCTCTCGGTTGGTTTTGCTGTCCTTTGCTGGGCTTACTTATATTGTCTGTGGTCAGTTGGCAGTTTAACTGCAGGCTGGCTGGTCTCAGATGGCCTCACTCATATCTCCGGCTATTGGCAAGTTGTTGACTGGGGCCTGGATTGCTAGGATACCTCACATTTCCTTGTGCCCTTCATCCTTCAGCAGGCCAGCTTAGATTCCTCTGCATAGTGATCTCAGAGTTCTAACCACAGGAAAAGACAACCAGGCCTAAGGTGCAAGTCTCTGCTTGCTTCAGATTTGCTAGTCTCTCAAGTCACATGGCCAAGCCCAGATTCAAGGTTTTGGGAAATGGAACCAACCTCTTGATGGAAGAAACTTCGAATTCACATTGTAAAGGGGAGTGGCTACAGAGATGGGAACATTGTGGCCCTCTTTGCAATCCAGTGCAAGTGCCTAGTCTGTAAAACGCTTAACATTTAAAAGATACAGATAAGGCATCTGCCACGGTTAAATGGCTGTAGTTGATATTTTATTTTAGCCTTTTCTGCTGATGGAGTTGCAAGTCGGGCAAGTCCGGGAAAAAAAAAAATCCCGTTCAGCACACAAATCTCTACTTTTCTCTCACCACTTTAGCTTTCAAATTACCGGTGGAGCTAGTTTGCCACACAGAGCAGCTGCGGCTGGACAGAAGTGTGGTGAGATGGCCGGCGCGCACAGCGAGACAGACGGCGTGTGGTGAGATGGCCAGCGCACGTGGTGAGACAGATGGGGCACGATGAGACAGATGGCGCACGGTGAGACGGCCGGAGCACGTGGTGAGACAGATGGCGCATGGTGAGACGGCCAGCGCACGTGGTGAGACAGATGGCGCGTGGTGAGACAGATGGCGCACGGTGAGACAGATGGTGCGGGGTGAGACGGCC